>NC_064808.1:1316886-1332239 GCF_023721935.1 Panthera uncia | reverse complement strand
TCTCCCTCTCTCCCTCTCTCTCTCTCTCTTTCTCTCTCTCTCTCTCTTTCTCTCTCTCTCTCTTTCTCTCTCTCTCTTTCTCTCTCTCTCTCTCTCTTTCTCTCTGGCTAAGACTACAAGCCTAAGTGCAGGGTATGTTAAGTTAACAAGGATGTTTTCTATTAGTTGGGAAACTTACAGAAGTTCATTTGGTTGTTTACTTCAGGCGTGTTTTCGGTTTACCTGCTTTTGCATATTGAATCCAACGCCGTTGCCTTCTGACGGTGAGGAATGCAATGACAGACTGGATTAAAAAAATCAGGGCAACATAAATGAGGTCCGGACTATGCCAGGGCTGAGGGGGTGGAGACCTAGGCATTTCCTGCGGGGGTATCCTGACTGCTTCTTAGAGAGACGATTCCTTTGTCCTTTCTGATGGAGTCTCAAGCCAGAACACGATCTGGTCGGTGCTCTGGAGGACCTGGACTTGTACCTTGGGGCTGATTGGACTCCGTCTTAGGTCGACAGGGTAGGATCACCATCCCTTACGCTTACGTGAACTGTGAGATTAAGAAGAATTACAGGCTACAGTGAAATTCTCAAGTCTTACAGAAGCGTCTCGTTACATTTGACTTAATTTTCGTCATTCGGTTATTCCATGGGAAGACACTGAGGATCTTTGACTTGACTTAAGATAGATCACGTATAGAAATTTTGGTTATGTGAAGGGTGACCGTATTCCCCAGTTTACTCCTTTGTCTCTCAAAAGTGACCCGCTTTGAAGTTATACGACTACTCTAGCTATAGACCAAGTGTTTTAAAATTAGGAATTTGGGGCGCCTGGGTGGCTCAGCCAGTTAAGTGTCCAACTCTCGATATCAGCCCAAGTCATGATGTCTCAGTT
The DNA here is from genome assembly GCF_023721935.1 of Panthera uncia. Classification (NCBI taxonomy): domain Eukaryota; kingdom Metazoa; phylum Chordata; class Mammalia; order Carnivora; family Felidae; genus Panthera; species Panthera uncia. The sequence goes on along the minus strand of NC_064808.1, from coordinate 1,331,356 downwards.
CTTGGGACCGAGCCTCGTGTTGGTCTCTGCACCAACACCACAGAGCCCGATTGGAATTCTCTCTCTCCCTGTCTCTCTGCTCCACCCTTGCTTGCACTCTCTCTCTCAAAATAGGTGATTAAAAATAAACATTAAAAAAAAAAAAGCCCACTTTCCTTCATACTATGAGTTCTCATTCTAATGAGAAATAACGAAAAATTGAGAGGGGGCCGAACAATACATCCCTGTTAAAATTTTTTTTAAAAAAATAGGAATTTAGTTATAGTGGATAATTTGCCGCAAAAACTAAGAATTTTTTCCCCGTGAAAACAATTTTTTTGTTTGGGGTAAAAATCCGTTAATAGGGTTGTGAGGTATCTTACATAAGTAAAAGCAAAGCATTATTTGTATAGTCATAGAAATTTGCACGCCAATCCAGATTTACTTTAAAAAAAAATTTTTTTTTTAAACGTTTATTTATTGTTGAGACAGAGAGAGACAGAGCACGAACGGGGGAGAGGCAGAGAGAGAGGGAGACACAGAATCGGAAGCAGGCTCCAGGCTCCGAGCCATCAACCCAGAGCCCAACGCGGGGCTCGAACTCACGGACCGCAAGATCGTGACCTGAGCCGAAGTCGGACGCCCAACCGACTGAGCCACCCAGGCGCCCCCAATCCAGATTTAGAATCTTAGACTCAGTTAAAGTGTTTAGCCCTAGATCTGAACTGCTGTATTCTTTTGAAATTTTAGAATATTCTTTTGCCTGGGGATCCATTTGTATTTTAATATGATTGCCTTATAGACTTAGGAGAACCTTCAAATGAGGTTGAAGGTTCTCCAGATGAGGCTTAAGACCGTGATTTTGATGTTAAGCTAAGCGTACCAACATTTAAAACAAATGAATATTTCTCAAACCTGCAAATTTGGTAGTCCTTGTGACTTTGTATTTTTGTTTTAAATAAGCATTTTTAAGTTTATTTTTGAGTGAGAGAGACAGAGCACATGCAGGGGAAGGGACGGAGAGAGGGATACACGGAATCCGAAGCAGGCTCCAGGCTGTCAGTATAGAACCCAATGTGGAGCTTGAACCCACGAACTGTGAGATCACGACCTGATCCGAAGTCGGACACTTAACCGACTGAGCCATGCAGGCATCCCGTGACTTTGTATTTTAGCTAGTTGGGATTGCTAAACAAAAGTAAATCATTTATGGCAATGAAGACTGACAAGTGGAACTCTAGTTCGTTTATGTCACCAACTCTAGATTCTTTTTCCTTATGTGAAGGGGGAAATGTTGAGAATGACTTGATTTGTTGGTCTCCAATCAAGCAATAGAGTGATCTGTAAGCACGTTGCAGTTGTAAACACTGAGGGAGACCTTAATGGGTCACACACTGGGTGTTGCACATGCACATAATTGTGTCCTCTCGACAGCCTCTCAGTCAGCACTGTCTAGGCTGTGGGTGTCGAAACCGAGCTTACACAGCTAGGAGGCAGTAGAGATTAGGGTTCAGAACCAGGTTACTGTGTGTCTTCGTTCTAGATGCTGAGTTCTGGCTTTATTGGTGTTTAGTTCTCAAAATAGTTTCTTTCCCATTGTTTGAACTCATCTTTTTGTTATTCTGTCCTTGATTTAGCCCTGTGTGTGTGTGTGCGCATGTGTGTGTGTGTGTGCGTGCATGCGTGCGCATGCGTGCACAAGTGTTGTGTCGGGTTTAACATAACTGCTTTGTCATCGTGTCACCAAAAATAGTATTAAATAGCACATGGCCTCACATAATTGAAAATAAAGTGGATCATTGTATCCCAGGAATCCGTTAATTTGAAGTGGTGTATGAAGCTCTTTGGCCTGTGTTCTCAAGAAGGCATATAATCACTCCACAGTTACGTCTCGTGCCGGACGCCGTTTAGGGCCCTGGGGCCACATAGTGAGCACCATCGAGGAGTGTTTTTACTTTCCCATTTCTGGGCTGCGTGTTTCTCGGGAATGCTGCTGCACCGCCGATTCTGACTGACTCTGAGCTAGCTGTTGATTGGCCACTCTTCCAGCAGCAGCAACGGTGATCTTGAGCTGCGCAGGTGGAAATGGCAGCCGGAAGTGAAGTGGTCATTGGTGGTAGGGAAAGTTCACCAGGGTCTCAATTTCAAACGTGCAAAGATTCTAATCTAAGACAGAACCAAAGGAAATGAATTGGAGAATCTCACATACACGGTCTCAGAAAAATCAGACTTAAAGACAGACTGATTTCCCACAAACTCTTGATTTACAGAAGATCAAAACTCATTCAACAACTAATGAGTGTCTGGCAAGAATCTCTCAAATGTCCCCTTTTGTACTCTGCCCACGAAAGCAGCCTGCCCTAAACCTTTAGTGGACCCCTCTGTAGCTCGCTGCTGTCTGCGTGTCCCAAATTGCAGCTCCTTTGCTATTCCCGAATACACTCAGTGTCTGGTGTCTTGAGCTTGTCCTCCTCTCTTTTAGGTTCACATTGCATGGTGTCAGAAGTGGGATCTGAAGGTGCCAGCTACGGGGGCACTGTGACTCCTGGGATCGAGCGAGGTACTCACATTTGAGCCTTTTGTGCTCTTTGCTTCTACGGAGTCACCATAACTTTCCGTTTGGTGAGTCTTCCCCAATATCAGGCTCCCTTGTTTTGGTTGAACTCTCAGACTTTGTTCGGGATTTGTCGTACTCTTGTTCTTAATCTGATCATGGGATCCCAGTCATCTAAATGGTCTAAGAGTGGCCCCCTTTCAGGAACCCTGGCCAGTTTTTCGTTAAAAGATGATGGTCCTTCCTCATACCCGGTGTTGACAATATGGACCAGTCTTGCTAGGAAAGGTAACTTGGAGCCCTGACCATCATTCTGGGAAACCTTTCATCTCTTCAGACTTGTTTTTCTCCCAACCGAGTTAGAAAATTAAAACAGTTCAAGTGGGATAGTTATTTTCGTTGGTATCTGGAGGTTTCTAAACGTGTTCAGAATTCTAAAATTGCACCTTTACAAAATATTGTTTCCAAAGTGACTGAAGCAAATAAACAACTAAAGGTGGATAAAAATAAAGTGTTAGAGGCTTCTTTCTTGGTGCTGGCCAAAGTTCCCTCCTACACCACCCCCCCCCTCCCCACTGCCCCACCTCCTTACACATCCCTCTTTGCCTCATCACCCTTCCCCTCTATCTGAACTTTCTTTCCTGTCACTGAAACCTCACCATCCTAACCCATTAAAACCTTTCCTTTCAAAACTGACTTTGTGAGGATGCTGTTAAACCACCCCAAATTTCCTGTACCCCGTGGATAAAAAGCTGAGCTTAGGGCTATAATTAAGGTCTTTCCCAAGGTAACTGAGGATCTTTGTAGATTTGTGGAATTCACCAATCTGGGCTGTGGTCTCTGTCCGTTAGTTGACATGCCTCTTGGAGAAGGTCAAGCCCAGCGCTGGATGAATGCTGCTAGTTGGAAACCCCCTGAACGGTCTCTAGGGTTTAAACTAGACCAGCCGCCAGCCCTTTCACATGACCAAGCTTGTAGTGTATAACCACGAGGCTACACGAAGTCATCTGTGGGGCTAGCCCGTGGACTAGACTGAGATTCAGGCATGCACCCAGAAGCCAGCTGAATCCGTCCATGACTGTTACGTGACTGTCCGTGACTCCAAGTTGTTTTCAAGGAAATTCCAAGCTTCCCATAGATGTTGAGTCCACCCAGATGAGCTCTGACTCCATGTTTGTAAATGGGACTAAGTAAGGACTTAACACTGTTGATCAAAACAGCCGGTATGGGACGGGCATGGAGGCTCCACAGCGGGTGTGACCTGCAGGGTCACGTTAGCGTTGCAGACAGTCTGCCCACTGGAAAAAGGGTTGCTCTAAATTGAAATCCAAACAGTTGCAGCCCCCCAAGGAGCAATGGCCAAAGCCACCCCAGTGATGGGACTCTGAGGACACATGGGGATTATTCCCCAGCCTTGTGGGAGGGAGACTAAATAGGATGGGAAGACTGCTTTCCAGATTGGGGACCAATTTTCTCACTGTATCAGTTAACACAGGAACCACCCTGTCAGTGCTCAACCCCAAATTAAAGTGTCCCTTCTTTATATAATACGTATGTTCCGACAGCGGGGCTCTCAGATGAAGTACCATACGTTCCTGTTTCTTAGCCCGTATCCTTTCGTCTGGGACCTTTGCAAGACAACCAACCATTTCTTCTCAGTGATTTAGCTCCCGTACATTGATCTAGGATGAGCTTTCCCGGAGATACACATTGCCTTTTTTGTTCCTTTCCCAAAGCGGAAATATTCCTTGAGGTCAAATCCAGTACTCAGGAAAATTTCAGCGCTCTTTATTGCAGTCTACAAACCAAAGATGACCAAACTTTGGTCTACATCCCCTGGTACCCCCACTCTTTGGGCAAAGCCCTCAACAGACAGAGGCAGAATTCATAATGCTCCTCCCTTTAATAATCCAGATTGATCTCTCAAAACTTCTTCCAAGAATAAATCAACATCCTATAAATAGTAAGAGGCCTGGAGCACCTGGGGTAGCTCAGTTGGTCAAGCATCTGACTTCGGCTCAGGTCATGATCTTGCAGTTCGTGGGTTTGAGGCCTGCGTCGGGCTCTGTGCTGACAGTTCAGAGCCTGGATCCTACTTCGAATTCTGTATCTTCCTCTCTCTCTCTGCCCTTCCCCTGCTCGTGCATTCTCTCTCTCAAAGATAAACATTAAAAAAAATAAAAGGCCTTATCAGGGTATAAGGCTTATCATAGATTATAAGAATTCGTTATCCTTTGTACTAGTGCTTGTAATATCCCTATTGTACGAGTAAAAAACCCCTCTGGCCAAGGATGGAGATTGGCCCGGCATGTTAAGACAGTAAACACTAATCCCTTCACCCTGTTGTCTCTGATCCGTACACTGTTGGTTGCCATTGGATTCCAGACTTCTTTTTTCTTGTTTAAGGTTTATTATTTTTGAGAAAGAGAGAGTGGGGGTGGGGTGGAGACAGAGGGAGAGACAAAGGATTTGAAGCTGACGGTAGAGAGCCCAATGTGGGGCTCAAACTCCTGAACCCTGAGGTCGTGACCTGAGCTGAAGTCACACACTTAACCAACTGAGCCACCCAGGCGCGCCTGGATTCCAGACTTCTTAATGGCCCCTTTATGCCACACTCGAGAACACCAAACCTGATCCCGTTGTTTGGGATGACCAAAGTGACTTCTTTAGGATTTTGAAGGAAGCTGGTAAGTCCGCCTACACTTGGACACCTAAATTACCAGCTGCCCTTTTTCCTTTTTGTATATGAGAAGGAAGGGGATACTCTTAGACTACTTACCAAAAATGCAGAGTTGTCCCAGACTCCTAGGCTCCTGTAGCCAACAGTTCGATCCACTGCCTGAGGACGTCCCCGCGGCCTCAGAGCTCTGCTGCCACCATTCATACTAAAGGCTACTGCAGAGGTAGTCGGCGTCTTCCTCCACTCTTTATGCTTCAGGGCTATTGAGGCTCTCTTGGGTTCATACCGTGCTCAGTGCCTTGCAGCGAGCTCTTCCCTCCTGTGAGACCCTCTTACTAACCGCCCCTCATGTCACTCTTGCTTACTGGAACCATCTCAACCCTGCCTTCCCTTCTCCCTCCTCCCCTGATGAAATTCCCCATGACTCTCTGACTTGGACGGATCAGCTGTTGACCCCTTGTGAGGTGTTCCAGGAAGCCCCTTGGACAAACATTGATCTTTCCCGGCTAAGTGATGACTCTTACCTAAGCTGTGAACATGCTGTATTCTGTGCTGGGTGTGTGATGACACTTGTGTGTGGGGCACGTGATCACAATTTTGAGGTTGGTAAGTCTGCACCTCTGCCTTTGGCTTCTGGAGCTAAACAAGCTGAATCACATGCCTTCACTTGAGCATGCATTATAGCCGAAAGCAAGACAGCAAACATGGATACTGACATCCAACATGCCTTTGGGGTGGCCCATGACCTTGGAATGGTAGGGAAACAACAGGGCTTCCTCACTTCCAGTGGAGGTAAAGAATGGCTCTTATTCCGGTGAAGAAATGGGCAAAAGACACGAACAGACACTTCTCCAAAGAAGACATCCAGATGGCCAACCGACACATGAAAAAATGCTCCACGTCACTCATCATCAGGGAAAGACAGATCAAAACCACAATGCGATACCACCTCACACCTGTCAGAATCGCTAACACTAACGACTCAGGCAACAACAGATGTTGGCGAGGATGCGGAGAAAGAGGATCTCGTTTGCATTGTTGGTGGGAATGCAAACTGGTGCAGCCACTCTGGAAAACGGTGTGGAGGTTCCTCAAAAAACTAGAAATAGAACTACCCTATGACCCAGCAATTGCACTACTAGGCATTTATCCACGGGATACAGGTGTGCTGTTTCGAAGGGACACATGCACCCCAATGTTTATAGCAGCGCTATCGACAACAGCCAAAGTACGGAAAGAGCCCAAATGTCCATCGACGGATGAATGGATAAAGAAGATGTGGTGTGTGTGTGTATATATATATATATACACACACACACACAACGGAGTATTATTACTCGGCAATCAGAAAGAATGAAATCCTGCCATGTGCAACAATGTGGATGGAACTAAAGGGTGTTATGGTAAGCGAAATTAGAGAGTGACAGGTGTCCTGTGACTTCACTCATATGTGGAATTTAAGGTACAAAACAGATGACCCTAGGGGAAGGGAAACAAAAATAACATTAAAAGGGGACAGAACAGGCCCGGTCTTAAAGTATAGCAGTTCTTAACCACCGCTCAGTATGCCCACCTTGCATATAGTAGGAGATAGCAGGGGAGTCTGCTAATAATCTCAGTCTTGCTTAAAAGAGCTACTGTCCCAGCCACTGTTTTCCTGGCTCTTTCAGGAGTTGGAGAGGGTTTCAGGGAGGAGAAGGAAGGCCCCAGTGCCCAGTGTGAGATTTTCTGGGGGCACTGAGCACATGGAGAAAGCAAGAGAGCCACAGTGGCTGCTCCTGTCCCCAACTATCCCCACCTTTGCCCCTACTTCTCCCACCCCCTCAAAGCTTCCCAGGAATTGAAAAAAAAAAAAAAAAAAAAGATTTAAAAAAAAAAAAAGGGACAAAACAAAAGAGACTCTTAGTATAGAGAACAACCTGAGGGTTGCTGGAGGGGTTGTGGTTGGGGGGATGGGCTAAATGGGCAAGGGGCATTAAGGACGATACTTGTTGGGATGAGCACTGGGTGTTATACGTAGGGGGTGAATCACTGGATTCTACTCCTGAAATCATTATTGCGCTAGATGCTAACTAACTTGGATGTAAACTTAAAAACAAGAATGGCTCTTGTGTCCAGAATCTGTTGGCCGCCATAATGCCACCAGCAGCTCCAGCTGTTGCTACGTGTTGCAAGTCTGATCCCCTGGAAGCCAAAGGAGTCTGCCTCACCGATACCCCTGTGAGAAATGCCACCCTTACGAGCTCCGCTGACCAAACCTCTGTCGTGGCACAGAAGACGACCCCCCAGCGGGGACCTCAGGTGTGAGGCAGGGAAGTACAACAGCCAGCCTCTGAAAGGGAAAAGCAGGGTTGGAAATCTAAAGGCTGTTGGTACCACAGAGAGAAGGGACTCTGGTTTGGACCCAATAATAAGCTGATCCTGCTAGAAAGTCTGAAGTTTTCCTTTTTGCCCCCTGTGCCTGAGTTAAACCATTGGTTCCCTGAGAAATGGTAACTTCTGTGGATCGGTATTGGTGGAAAACATCAGCAGGGCCATAAAAAGTGCTGTCTTGCTTCCACCTGACCCTGAGTATAGCCCAGGGAAGCCTGTTTGCACCGCCCCGGGAAGTTGTGATTTTCCTGCTGGACCATTCGAGCCCTGGGAGGTGAATTTCATACGTTTGCCCCACCTCACGGACACAGACATTTTCTAACGATAGTTCCCGTCTTTTCACGTTGGATTGAAGCATTTCCACGTGGAAAAACGACTGCCTCTTCTGTGGCTAAAGTCCTTTTGCCAAACATTATTCCCGCTTGGGGAGCACCATGGTGGCCAGGGGACCCACTTCGCTTGACAAGTACTTGGACAAGTCTGTGCCATCTGGCCAATTCTACAACATTTTCGCTGTGTTTATCCTCAGACTTCAGGACTGGTCCAACGTATAGAAGAATAACGATCCAGGTTGCTAACTTAGTTGAAGCCTCCAAATACCTTGGCCCAAAGTACTGCTCCCGGGTCTTCTAAATCTCAGATCTGCTCCTTCCAGTATTCATAAACTCTCACCTTTTGAAATAATCACAGGACAGACCATGTATTTAGCTTCTGCTTCCTTTGACCCACAGCTAAAGAAAGGGCACATATTTTGGTTTTGTAAGGGTCTAATTAAATCCACCGGGAATCGTCGTGTCTGTGGTAGAACGATCTTTCCACAGCAAGCTCCCTAGAGACAAAAGACGTCACACCGTACAGCCAGGCGAATTCATCTGCTAGAAACAGCATCTCCGTAAAGATTCACTCCAGCCTCATTGGAAGGGCGCCTACCAGGTGGTACCGACGGACCCCTGTGCCACCAGGTTCCAGGAGACAGACTCCCGGGGTCACACATGCCGTCTAAAAAAGCGTGAGCGGACCTGCACCCCATCTGGTGACTTAAAGCTAAAAGTTTTCGAGGACTGAAGCACATGACACTGGGAGAAGACAACCTACCCCAGACGCTCGGGCCCGGCCTGTGGAGCCTCCCCTTTCACGGTATTCGGTATCATTCAGCAACCGAATCCTGCTTCAAGTTGTAGTTGTCCTTTCGCCGGCCTACTCGCTGCCCCCTCCTTTGCCTGTAGCACGTTCCTTGTTTCTCACCTTACAAAAACTCTTTGATCCCACCACCCCTCTGATGGTTGGATTTGCACCGGAGTTAACACTGGGGATAAACCTGAATGGGTGGTCTGGCCATTTTCCTTAGAAGGATGGCAAGGGCTTTCTAGCAGAGATACGGGGTTTTCTTCTGGTACTTTCGGAGCTGTACGTATTCTCCCTTCTGGCAAATTGGCACCAGCCGTTACGGCATTCCGTTCGGTGCTCCTCACCCATAAAGGGATACCCTTCACTCAAGTCCGTGCGTTTACCCAAGGTCTTTTCTCTCTTTCGCAAACAGTAATGGGACTGGCAAAACTTGAGGCCGCCTCCCAGTAGACTTGTAACTATACAGTGGTGCGTGACCCAGAAGACTGGGAGTACATTCCCCACTGGAATCTAGAAGACGCCAAGGTCTTCTCTATCGGTGTGTCTCTGGTGGGGTGTCGAAAATGATAAGGGCACTGGGAATGGGAAGCTGACTGGTCTCCTTTTGGTGGGAACTTCATTCAGCATGCCTTCTCCCTTGGAGATCCCCAGACCTCCGTCACCACCTCCCCTTGCAGCCGTCATACTCACCTGGTAACCCACGTATATTGAAGCTTAAGACATTCCTATAACCGTCTCCACGGTGCTAACCAGTTGTCACCTGTTAGTGTGAGTGAGTATGTTTTTAATCACGAGGTCTGTCTCATCCTGGGGAAAAAAACTAATCTAGCAAAAGGGTCCCCCTAAGGCCCTGTCTTGAGAAAACACTAGTTATTGTTTTCTATGTGGCAGAAACATACATTCCACACTCCTCCTGGAAAGGATGCTGTGGTGTCATTGCCCCCGTTCCTGATGCCGAAGGCGGGAACACCCCTCCGCCCGCCACTCCCGTATCTAGTCTGGGTTCTTTCTCCTGTCTTTTTTTTTTCTTCTCTCTCTCTCTCCTACTGTCTTGAAAGAGCACATGGTAACAGGGGTGGATACAGTTTTGGGTGGTTGCCCACAAATAGCCCAATAGTGGATAGAGAGGGATTTGGATATGCCTTTGCCTGAGCCTTTCCCTTGGGTTGGAGTAGCAGAGTTTACAAAGGCAACTCGGAATCTGTGGTTCTACCTTTACTGCTCCTTTGAGTGCTTCTGAACATCAACGGACCCAGACAGACAGTCGCAGAAGGTAGTCCTGAGCCGTCTCCCATAGTAGCAGGGAGGAACCGGTGCCCTGTTTGGGGAAGAATGCTGTTTGTATGTTAACAAATGGGGAGAATAACTGAAGAACTAAAAATAATGAAATGTAGGGGCGCCTGGGTGGCTCAGTCGGTTAAGCGTCCGACTTCAGCCCAGGTCACGATCTCGCGGTCCGTGAGTTCAAGCCCCGCGTCGGGCTCTGTGCTGACGGCTCGGAGCCTGGAGCCTGCTTCGGATTCTGTGTCTCCCTCTCTCTCTGGCCCTCCTCCGTTCATGCTCTGTCTCTGTCTCAAAAATAAACATTAAAAAAAAATTTTTTTTTTTTTTAAATAAAAAAAATAAAAAATAATGAAATGTAATATCAAACTGTGAACTGGAATAAGCCAGGCCCTAGAGACCTGGGACGTTTTCAGCTTCCTAAATCACGGGCAGCGAGGGAAACCGGCTGAGGAGTTTCTCCAGCCAGTAGCCATAATTGGACTTCGGGCCCTGGGTTTAACCCTCTCGCTGAAGTTTGTGCTGCCTCGTATCAGGCAGGGGCCTTCCTCCTAGACGTGTGTACAAACTAGAGTTCTCTTCCTTCCCAGGACTTAGCCTGAAGCTCCACTGGGAGGAACGTGGCTGAGATCCCCCATTTCGTGACTTTTTTGTTCACATGTGGCCTGACGCCCTCTGGCCGCGTCCCTCCTGTGAGGACAAACATCTGGGGACGGTCTTCCTGGGTTCTGACGGGCACCGTCCACTCACAGCTAAGGACAGCTCTGAGCAAGACCCCCGTACAGACCAGTTGACCGGCGCTGCCTTCTGTGGCAGAGGCCGACCACGGGGACGCCCGGCAGGATCGTGTCCTTCGATGGGAGCGAAGGTGTCGGGTGGGGAGTCTCACACGTGCGCCCTCAGGAAGACGGACCCGAGGACTGTCAGGCTGACTTCCTATAAACGCTTCATTTCCAGAACGTGGAAATGGCCTCCCACCAGTGAGTGTCCACCAGGAATCTCTCCCCGTCTGTGAGCCGTCCGGCTTGCTGCATGGCTCCCGACTCGCTTTTCCTCTTTGTCCTCTGCCGTAAAAGCGGGCGCCCCAGACCTCCGGTGGACTCACCCCTAGCTCTCGAATTACAGCTCCTCTGCTTTTCCCCAGGAGGCTCTCTTTCTGGTTTTGGAACTTGCCTCGGCTTGTCTCCTTTCTTTTAGGTTGACAGACCCGAGTCCGCATCGTCCCAGCCGGGGGACCTCGGTCAGGCGGTTCGCCTTCCCAGCCTCAGTGTCGTCCCCTGCCCACTGGGGGTGTTCGCTCCCTGGCAGAGTTGGCGTCGGGCGTAAACTGTAGGGAAGTGCCTGTCGCCACTACTCGAGGCGTTGGGACCAGGTGTGTGGTTTGATGGGCAGCTACCGACTCGGGGTCGGGGCTGGAGCCCGTCCGCTGGGCTGGCGGTGCCGCTGCTTCTGGAGAGCAGGCCCCTCCTGGCACTCAGCACGCGTGTGGCCTCCGGGGTGCTGGCGGAGACACCGCCACACGGTGGAGCCACGCTGCGGTGGGTGCCCGCGGGGAGCGAGGTTGGCAGGAGGTGCGGGCGTCCGTTCAACCCAGAAATCCTGCTGTTGGCGTGGAAATAAAGAACGGGGGCCCCGGGCAGCCGCACAGATGACCGCGTTCGGACAGACGTTAGCGAAGGCGTGTCGTAGGGAGAACCGTCAGGACTCCACGGCTGGCACCTGCTAGGCGGGCGCCTCAGCTCTTAGGGTCTGGCATCAGCTGTCACTTTGCAGTCTCCCCTGTCCCGAGGTCTGCGCTCGCGGAACGGAAGCTCGGGGCCCTGCGCCGGCCGCCACGTGCACCTAGCGAGCTGCGGGGGGGCGGGGCTGAGAAGCAGGGTCGCAGTGGGCGGCTAGGAAGGGCAGGGATTCACATTATTGTGGGGTGACTGGACTCCACGGAAGGTGGTGGGGACCAGGAAAGGTCTTTAAAAGTCACTAATGTGGGGGCCGTGAGGCGGAGGGCCGTTGTGGCCCGCCCCCGGGGCACCTGTTGAATTCTCTTCCTTCTGCTTTGCATCCGCAAAAACAAAATCACCTGAGAAAACGCAGTTGAGTTCAATACAAAACGCTTGCAGATCATAAATTCTGGCTATTTTTCTTCAGTACAAAGTGTTCAGTTGCTGTTTTGTTTGAAGCATTGTGACTGAGGGGCTCGGGCTTTGCTCTAGTACCTGAGAATAAGACGTTGACGGGCCTGGCCGTTGACAGGTTGCTGCCCTGGTTCGGAGGGAGGGGGAGGAGGAAGAGGCGGGGGGGGGGGGGGGGGGGTATGGGGAGGAGGGAGAGGGAGAGGCTCTGAAGTGTGTTTACTGTGTCTGAGATTAAGGAACGTCACCACCTCTCTTTAGCTGTGCATTTAGATAGGGTTTTGAAATTTTATTGAGTTCTTTTTAAGGCATAAACGTCCTGGAACCTAAGTTTAATATTTAGAGGTAGAAATTGACCTGATTTGAAGGTAACCCTTTTCATATGTGTCTTCTGAGAGTGGGATTGGACTGAGACTGTGATATCACGCTTTTGCACAGACACTGCCATGTTTAGTGTGGGAGTAAGGGAACATACAAAATAAAGTTTAAAAGTCATCCTGTGATTCAGAGTGTGCGAGACAGCATAAACACCAGCAAATGCTTTGACTGGTTCCAAAATAATTGGCTTAGCATCAACACATGTCCTTGTTGTTAAAGCTTATTATAGAGAAAAGGCAAATGAGGATTGATTACTCTTACTCTGAAGTCTGGTCATTGTAGCACCGAAAAGACATTTTTTTGTGAGTAGAATGTGCCTACGCTGAAATTGACAGGTCCTTAGTGTATGATTTGATGAGTTTGACAAGTGTATGTGTCTAAGAAACCAAAGAAACCGACACCCCATTCACGATCTACAACATTTCCATCAGCCCAGAAAGTTCCCTCCTGGTAGACCCTCGCCCCCACAGACGGCCGCTCCGATGGGCACACTGGCGGAAGGTTCTCTGTGAATATTTGATGTTAATTGTTACAACTCTTTTTCAATTCGTAGGAGGTCACAGCCTTCAGATGGCAGATAACAGGTAAGCCAAGACGGACTTTGTTGGGATTTCTGTTTTGGTTGATGAACACGAGCCAGGCTGCCCGTCCGTGAGCACCAGCGGCAGCTCTGGCTGATGGCTCCTTTCCCCCCCTGCATTTGAGCCCATGAAAACTTGCTTCACGCGTGGGAAGTGTCTCAAATACTGATCCTGGGACACCTTTTGTGGGAAGTGGTCGTTTTGCTCTCTGGGCCTTCGCGCCTCCCAGGTGAAGTCCTGGCCGCCTTCCTCACATCGCACGCCCCCTGGTGTTCAAGTGAAGAGTTTTGTTACGTGGCTTGTTCTGAAGGTCTGGTGTGGTGTTTGATGTGGTTTGATTTTGGTAAGGGAGCTGTGTCCAGACGTCTCTGACACCTGTCGCACCTATTTTGGGGAAGTTCCATTGTTTCTGGAGACGTTCTGTGGCCGGCTCACAGAGCCACTGAGGGCACCGTGTCCCAGAAACCCAGTAAGGCAGCTCTCCTCTGACCCCCTTAGCGGCCGACCAAGCTGTAGCGGGATGCTGGTTGCCTCGCGGGGTCGGTTTGATGGTGGGCCGCAGAGTTTGGGGGAAAGGAACTGGAGAAGCGTAAACTAAGACGCTTCGGCCAGGGCTGGAAATCAGAGCTGCAGGGTGTGGCGTGGAGGTCGGGGCTGGGGTGGGGGTGGGGGGTTAGATGGTAGGATTTTTTTTTGAGAACAGGAAAGCACCTCGTGGATAGCACCTGTGCGTCCGTAGCTGTGCTCTGTCCTTGCGGAGGTCCCTCTCCCTGCGTTAACTAAGAGAGTGCCCTGTGCTGTCTGTCTCCGGAAGCTCCTTGCCAGCGATACTTACTGCACACGCTGTCTCAGTTTTCCAGATGCTGTTCCCTCAGACGCCTTGGAGGCTGCTAGAAACGCAAGTAATACAGGTCAGTGCGCCACCCGCGGAAAAGGCGACAGTTGGAGAGTTTGTGTGCACGGCAGGGCGTCCTGCACCCTCGACCCATTTACCGCGATAACACAAGCAGTACAAGTCCAGGGTTACTGTGCTTCAAAGACGTGGAGGAGTTAGAGTAATTGAAGTGGAAATCGGTACTTGGTTTGTTTCATTTTATTGGCTTTATTATTTTTTTTAATATGTATTTATTTTTAAGAGCAAGAGAGACAGAGCGTGAGCAGGGAGGGGCAGAGGGAGAGGGAGACACAGAATCGGAAGCAGGCTCCAGGCTCCCAGTTGTCAGCACAGAGCCTGACGCGGGGCTGGAATCCACGAACTGCGAGATCGTGACCTGAGCCGAAGCTGGACGCTTAACCGACGGAGCCACCCAGGCGCCCGTATTTTATTTTATTTTGTTTTTATTTTATATTTTATATTTTATGTTTTATTATTTATTTTATTTTATTT
>NC_064808.1:1287979-1316486 GCF_023721935.1 Panthera uncia | reverse complement strand
TTTTTTTTTTAATGTTTATTTACTTATTTTGAGAGAGAGAAAGAGAGTGAGCAGGGGAGGGGCAGAGAGAGAGGGAGACAGAGAACCTTAAGCAGGCTCTGAGCTGTCAGCGCAGAGTCCGATGTGGGGCTGGAACTCACAGACTGTGAGATCATGACCGGAGCGGAAATCGGGAGTCGGATGCTTAAGTGACTGAGCCAGCAGGCGCCCTGAAAATCGGGACTTCATTTAAAACTCACGGTCAGGACTTCAGGCTTTCCAGAAGTGCGGTGACCAGCACAGTGCATCTCTGTGCCTCAGCCGGGGACTGGTCTTCCCATCTGTGTCCTTTCTTCTTTTCCCTGATTATTCTGGAGCAAACCCCAGACTGCATCAGGTCATTCGGTCTGTAAATTCACACATGTGATCTCTCCTCCATTTTAAAATTTCTGTATCTGTACTTTTTCCCCTTGAACTGTTTGAAAGCAAGTTGTGGACCACCTGACTCTTTTCTCCTAAAACAGTTCCATGTAAATTTCCTACAAAGCAGGGTGCACAGTCATCACCGCGGTGCCATTGCCACAATGGAGGAATGCGGGCTTGACGGGGCACCACCAGCCGATAGCACAGTCGCGTTCCTGTTTCCCTGGGCTTCTCAGCAGCTCTGTTCCGGCTGCCGCCCGCACCCAGGTCCGACACGGGCCAGGGGTCACGTCTCCAATTTAGTTCCGCCCCCTTCGTCCTAGAGCCGCCCTCCACGCGATGACACATCGGTGGGCTGCGTGCCCCGGCTGTCGTGTAGAACGTCCACGCTCTGGGTGGGTCACACTCAGACTGCCACACCCGGGACATGGTGTGGGAGGGGCACTGGGGCTGCGCCCGGGGTCAGTGCTGAGATTGAGGACTTGGTTACGTCAGCGCCTGGCAGCTTTCCCCGTCGTGAGGGTCCGGTCAGTGAGTGACCTGTCGCTTATCCTGCGGGTACCATATTTTCCATGAGTCGTGGTTGTGATCCTTTAATCAGGATTGACATTGGTGGCTGCAGAAAGGTGTTTCTCTAAGACGGTCCTGCTGTGTATTACATCTGTCAAAGACGGTCGGGGCGCCTGGTGGCTCAGGCGGTTAAACGACTGCCTTGATCTCAGCTCAGGTCGTGATCTCGCAGTTTGTGAGATCAAGCCCCACACCGGGCTCTGCACTGATAGCAGGAGCCTGCTTGGGATTCTCTCTCTCCCTCTTTCTCTGCTCCTCCCTGGCTCGTTCGCTCTCTCTCTTTGAAAATAAACATTAGGAAGAAAAAAGACCGGCTTTCCTTCCCTACTTAGTGTTACTGTAGGCTCCTCGATTTCTGTTCCGGTGTCTTGTCAGTTGCCGTCATTCTTTCTGGTACGTACATTGTCCCACTTTGCCAGTGGGGTTCCCTTCAAGCTGGCTTCTGTGGCCTTTTGTTATTTCCCCATCAGTTCGTGTGCTAGGTGATGTTCCGTGTTTCCTTGTACTTCCCTTGCTCCAGACCTGGAATCTACCATTTGTCCCGGGGGCCCTGTTTTAGTAGGAGATACATTTTAAAACCAGAACACGGGCACCAGAGAGGCCTGGTCAGTTAATCATCTGACTTTGGCTCGGGTCATGATCTCACGGTTCGTGAGTTCGGGCCCCGCATCGGGCTCTGTGCTGACAGCTTGGAGCCTGGAGCCTGCTTCGGATTCTCTCTGTCTCTGTCTCTCTCTCTCTCTCTCTCTGTCTCTCTCTCTCTCTCTCTGCCCCTCCCTTGCTTGTGCTTTTTCTCTCAAAAATAAATAAATATGAACATAAAAAAAAACCCAGAACATAGATGCTAACTGTCATCGTTTCTAGGCCTTTCAGTGGCCAGAGCTAGAGGACACGTGTTTGTGTATATGCACGTAGCATTTATGCATTGTACACGTATACAGTGTTACATCACACAGTTACATAGATTAAATACACATACACACTGTTTCATGGTGGCAGTTGTTTGTAATTGAAATGTTGAAATCCAGTTGCCTACTTAGTGTCCTTTGCTTGCCCCCATCACTTGCTTAGAAAAAGAGGGGCACCTGGCTGGCTCAGTGGGTGGAGCTTGCGACGCTTGACCTCGGGGTTGTTAGATCGAGCCCCGTGTTAGGTGTAGAGGTCACTTAAAAATCTTAAAAAAAAAGAGTGAGGGAGCAGAGAGAGCTCCCAGGTATGGACTACCTTTGGAGTCAGGTGAGTGTGCTACGTAGGTTCCCGTAGAGTGTCAGTAAGAGGGCATTGGCTCAGCAGATGCTGAGAGTCTGCACCGGGGGCCAGATGATGTGCCCACTCTGTGGTTACAGTTGAGCCAGAGACACTTCCTTCCTCCTCAGTGTCTTGCTTCTTTGTTGGGAAATAGTACAAATGTTGTGTGAGCCGTAAGGGCAGTGTGGTGGACGAGGCCGGTGAGTTTTAGGACGGGCAGGGATTGCTGTGTGCTGGGGGTGGGTCTGGGCAGGGCAGCGTAGGTGAGGGTGGGGACCCACAACGCTTGGACGTCTGGACGCTCCAGGAGCCGGCCGGGGCTGTGAGCCAGACTGCAGGTGCACGCTGGTTTTCTCTGAGGGACAGTTGCCTCATCCTTGTCCTTGGCCTCTGGGTCCCCTCAGGATGGCGGGGCGGCAGGAGATAGGTCCCTACATTGGGAAATGACTCTGTCCTCTTTTGGGAGATCTGGGGCTTAGACAGCTAAAGTGAGTGCCAGAAATCTCCGGGTACCTTTCAGTGGATTTCTAACCGCTCAGGTAGTCAACAGAGGCTATCCAACGCCTTTAAAGTACATAATAAGTATTTTCAAAACATGTACTTCAGCTGCTTGCTACATTTAGAAGTTAAATAAACATGGGGGCGCCTGGGTGGCTCAGTCGGTTGGGCGTCCGACTTCGGCTCGGGTTGCGACCTCGCGGTTTGTGGGTTCGAGCCCCGCGTCAGGCTCTGTGCTGTCAGCTCGGAGCCTGGAGCCCGCTTCGGATTCTGTGTCTCCCACTGTCTCTGCCCCTCCCCTGCTCATGCTCTGTGTCTCCCTGTCTCTCAATAAGTAAAAATCTATTTAAAAAAAAATTAGAAATTAAACAAACAAAGCTAAGTAGGTGTGTGCTGATGAGTTTTAACTCTTGGCTCTTCTGTGGTGGGCATATTTTCAATTTTTTGGCCTTGTTTTCACCTCTTAATAGAAAAGCTCACCGATCAGGTGATGCAGAACCCTCAAGTTTTGGCAGCTTTACAGGAACGGCTTGACAATGTCTCCCACACTCCTTCCAGTTACATTGAGACGTAAGTATGCTGTGCGTGGGCCCCTGGTGCAACTTTAAGAAAGGGAAAAAGACCGATTTCCTGGTTCCTTAGACTAGGAGTAAATGTCTTTCCCATTGAGCAGACTTTGGGGGCCGGGAGCCGGGCTCCGGGTTCCAGAGAGGAGCGCCTGGGCTCAGCGTGTGCTAGAAACGCAGGCCTGTAGGGGGTGGTGCAGCTCGGGGGCAGGGGGGCTACCTGGGCCCACGGGCCAGGCTCAGGGCGGGGCGCGGTCTCTCCCCGCTGCCCGCAGATGGACGTGGTGACGCTGCCTGGGAGTGGGAGGCTTGAGGACACGGACGGTCTCTCGTTTTCTGGCTAGGCTCTGGGCGAGGGGGCTGGCGTTCATGGGGAGGAAGTGCCGGGGGAGGAACAGGGTTTCGTGGAACGCAGTTACTTCCACGTTGGCCGCGCTGCACGGACGGTGCCTGCGGGGGAGACTCTGAGGTTAACGTAACCGGTTGGAGGACAAGTGGATGTAGGCCATCAGGGTCCAGTTTGCTTAGAGTCTTTCGTTATTTTTACTCCATTAGGAGGATTTGGAAAGCTAAACATAATTGTAATTGTGTGATTAACGCAGAAAAGAGGGGCGCCTGGGTGGCTCAGTCGGTCGAGCGTCTGACTGGCTCAGGTCACGATCTCGTGGTTTGTGCATTTGAGCCCCACGTCGGGCTCTGTGCTGACAGCTCAGAGCCTGGAGCCTTCTTCCGCTCCTGCCTCTGTCTCTCTGCCCCTCCCCTGCTTGTTCTCGGTCTCTCTCTCTCTCTCTCTCTCTCTCTCTCAAATACAAAATTAAAAAAAAATTTTTTTTTTTTATTTTTTTTATATAAAAACATTGTGCATTTTTTAAAATACACAAAAGAAATACAGGTGTTTATGTATGTGCTGTTTCATTACGTCTTCACTGTGCCTCCTCTTTGCTGTCCTGCCAGCAGAAGGTCCTAGAAAGGGAACTGGATTTATGAGGCTTGCCAAAGGACCTTTACCTTGAGGTGGCCGGGGTCCTTTGTGATTTAAGGCTGTTCCGGTACTTTCTAAACGGTGCTGTGCGTAGGAGCAGCTGGGACTGTTGTTGACGGAAGGTTAGTTCCTTCTGTGCCTTTCTGGAGGAAGGCTGTGGTGTCCAGGCTAGTGCCGGCCCCGCCTTGAGGGCCCAGCCCAGGTGGACGCTGTCCAGGGGGCCGTGTGGGTCTGGGATGAGGCCCAGAGACCTGCTCTTTGTTCCAGATGGGGACCGAGAGCTTCAGGTTAAACTTCGTTCTGATGGGTTAAAAGGGTTTTGTTGGGGTTTTTTTTAATCTGTTTATAAAAGTAATGCATACAAACAGATATTTTTAGAGTATAGAAAAGCGTCAGGAGGCAAAGAAGCTCAAAGTTACCTGAGTCTGGAAGGGAACAGACCCCATTTGTCCGTGTCATGTCGGGTATCTCCCTCGGTGTGTGAGTGTGAACGCTTCTCTTGGTGCTAAATATTGTGTGAAAAGGTGATTGTGGACTCGCTGTGTTTTAGCCCTGCTCAGCTTGTCCTTATTTTCATTATTTTTAACTTTGACAAATGATGTCTCCGTGGACATATCAGCACATAAATATCTGGTTGTTTCCTTAGGATAAATTTTTGCAAGTAGAGTGACTGGGTCCAAGGAACATTCCGTAACATTCAGGTTCTAGTTTGCCTTTCAGGCTTCTCAAACCCAGGAGTCGTTTTGGTTTTGGTTTTGGTTTTGGTTTTGGTTTTGGTTTTGGTTTTGGTTTTGGTTTTGGTTTTTGGTGGCCAATTAGGTAAGGAAAAGGCAGCAGTTCTTGTAAATTAACGTTCTTTCAGATATTTTGTGGGATTGAACCTTTCTTCCACGTTTGATTATTTGTATTTTTTCTTTGGTTGATTAGTTGTCCCGCTTCTGCCCACCCCCCCACCTTTCTTTTCCGTTGGGACGTTTGTCCTTTAACGGTGTTTCGGAGCCCTTTTCTGTAGTAAGGATGTTAATTCTGTGGTGAGCTACGTTTATCTTAAGAAAATTGAAAAGCATTCTGCCTTCTTTTGCAGCCATAAGGATGTTTTACTTTTTATCTCGTGTCAGTTTACCCAAAGCGGTGAAGAGGAGAATCAATGCGTTGAAACAGCTGCAGGTGAAGTGTGCTCACATAGAGGCCAAGTTCTACGAGGAGGTGCACGACCTGGAGAGGAAGTATGCCGCGCTGTACCAGCCTCTCTTTGACAAGGTGGGCGGCCTGCGCGGACATTTCACTCACGGATTTCAAATCTAAGTTGAAGTAAAACATCCACGGGTACCTAGTGATGAACCCTTGCATGTTACTCTTTAAGCCCTAAAACTTAGAATCTTGTTTTTTTTTTTTTTTAATGTTTATTTATTTTGAGAGAGAGAGAGAGACAGCAGGAAAGGGGCAGAGAGGCAGAGGAAGAAGAGAGAGAATCCCAAGCAGGCTTCCTCGCTGACAGCACAGAGCCTAATGTGGGGCTCGAACCCACAGACCATGAGATCGTGACCTGAGCCCAAACCGAGAGCCGGACTCCACTCAACCCACTGAGCCACCCCCCCTCCCCACCCCCCGCCTAGGCACCCCTAGAATCTTAAGTTATAAAAGCATGCGGTTTTGCACAGATGTTATTTGCAAACTTAACTCTTGAGTTCCTGGATAACTTACTATAGCTCTAAGAAGGTCTCGCTTTTACTTAAAGAGAAGGGAGTTCATCACCGGTGATGTTGAACCGACAGACGCGGAATCAGAGTGGCACAGTGAGAACGAAGAGGAGGACAAGCTGGCTGTGAGTATTTTTTTAACGAGTGCAGCTTGTGTTCTGTTGTTTCAGCGCAGTTAGAAATAAGCAACCTCTTGGAACAGGTTTCAGTCCTCGGTGTAACATCACCGAGGAAGGAGCTCCTCCCAGTAGGTGCGAATTCACTCTTAGGTTGGCTGTTGGGATCCCTCCGTGGCGGTGAGCACTGGGCGGCCAGCAGGGCTGGCAGCGGTTAAAACTGCGAACCAGACACGTCTCCCCTCTCGGTCCGGTCGTGGACGCCACTCGGTACAGCAGTGCACTGAGACGTGGGGTCGGGTGGACAGGACTCGAGACATCAGCAGAGCCTCGGTCGAGAGAAAGGCACAGTCCCACGAGAGGAGGGGACACCCGCGTCAGCGGTCACTGCAAGGTCAGGGTCGTGAGGAGGGTGTGGTGGATGTCTGTGCCACCCTGCTCGGGGCCGAGCAGCGCCCGCGGAGCGGTGGCAGTGTGCCCGGGAGCTTTAGGTCGGTGGACAGCCTTCCAGGATTGGTCCCATTCCGTGCGACCGGAAGTTCCGCCTGATTTTGTTTGGGAGACCAGTGTCTTTTATCCTCCGGTGTTAATTCTTAGGGAATTGTTTTGAAGTGCGTGCTAGTCTCAATAGCCTTAGAACCCTGCCTGGTTGAAGCAATGGCTACAGAGGAGTATGTGAATCGCTTCCTTATTGCTCAAGGAAAATCTTCTGTAAATTTAAAAAGCCCCTCGCGAGCGTTTCACGTGAGAATCCCGCGTGAGGAGACGTTTGCACTTTCCAGTGGCTCCGTTTGGTGTTGTCCTTGACCTCCCTGGGCCCGCCCTCTCCTGGGCCCGCCCTCTCCTGGGCTTTGGTGTTAGAAAAGCCTCCCCCCCCCCCCCCCCCCCCCCCCCCCCCGGTTGCACGTAGCCTGTCCGGTCACCTCCCTGATGTTTGCATGGAGTTTCTGTCCCCATGTTAATAGTCACCTCCTTATCGTTTGGGGTAGACGCTGCTTGGCTGTTTCTTGTTGCCGAGGGGACGGGGTCTCTCTCCGGTGGTGGGTGGTTGTCCCAAGACGGACGTCTCCTAGAGCTGGTGCTGGACAGCCTTTCCTGAATTTGCTGGCACTGTGCCATGTTGTAAAATCGTATCATGGAAATGCATCCGGATGGGATGCCTTGAATGTTTTGTTCCTTGGAAACGTTTAAAAGTGTGACCTGCTCGGTGGTCTTAGAGACGCGGGTTCCAAGAACAGTCTCTGAGAGAAGTTTGTGCAGGGTTCTGAAACTTCCGTTGTGCACCAAGCCATCGACTTCTTTGTGACTTTGTTGCTTTGCGCTAAGTGCTCTCTGTCGCATCTTTGCTCTTTTAGGGAGACGTGACAAGTAAAGTAGTCATCGCGGAAAAGGAAGTCGCGCCAGCAGAGGAGCCAAACCCCAAAGGAATCCCAGAGTTCTGGTTTACCATCTTCAGAAACGTAGATATGCTGAGTGAATTAGTCCAGGTGAGCAGATGTCCACGTCACAGAGAGCTCTTAGTCCGAAAGCTACTCACTTGTGAACCATCTGAGCGTTTAGTGGTTGGTCGTGGTGGCCGGAAAGGCCCTTTCGGTGACCAGCGGAGAGGGGGGCGGAGGGCGTCGCTGCTGGAACGCGCCCCCCCCCCCCACCCCCGCTTCCACTGCGGTGCTGCCGTGAAGGCCTGCGGCTCTGGGGCTGAGCCGAGGCCTGGAGTAGCCTTCTCCCCTCCGCGGTGGCCTGCCGCCTCAGCCCAGAGTGCCGTTCCCCGTCTTACTGTGAGTGAACGAGTGCGGAGCTGTGAGGCCAGGAGGCCAGGAAGTTGGCCGGCAGAGTCAGTGAGCTGACCCAGGGGTTTCTTCTGGTTCTCTCTTCGGAGACGTGCAGACCAGCAGTCTTGGTCGACGCCCGTACGCGGCGGCAGCTGGCGGAGTGTGAGAGCAGTTGGGCCCTTGTCCTTCCTCCCTGGCATCGATGGTTCCCAGCACTCCGTGCCAGAGAGAGGCTGCCCCTGATTGCTGTCGCCGAGACCCATGGTCGGTGAACAGACTGGGTGGCTTCCTGGGAGTTCCTGCTTGACGAGCACAGAGCCCGACAGGGCTGTGGGTCCAGCGCCCGGGGCTGTGTGCAGCAGTGGCTCAAAGACCACGCGTGTGGCTGCTTTGAAAAGGCCTGCTGGAAAGTTCTTTCTGCTCTGTTTATGATTAGGAGTACGACGAGCCGATCTTGAAGCACCTGCAGGATATTAAAGTGAAGTTTTCAGACCCCGGGCAGCCTATGGTGAGTACTGACCAAGCTCCTGCTTGGCGTCAGAAAGGGTCGGGCTGCTGAGGGTGAGGGGCTCGGAGCCGGGGCAGGGGATCCAGACCTGGCCCCCACTTGTGAGGTGGTCCCGGGCCAGACGATCGCCAAGAGCTAGGATGTTCTCCTGTGGCCTCCCTGGGCCTCGCCAAGCAGTGCTCCTGCACAGCCTGACAGGCCGCTCAGGCTGCCAGCTGCCCGTGGCAGGTGGCCAGAGTCCAACGCGGGATTGGACTCGCAGGCCGTGGTGTCTGCCGTGCCGTGCGCTGCTTTCTGAGCTGGCTTGTCCCCTGTCTCCCCTGCCAGATGGCGTGATGGCGTCTTTCTCCTAAGCGTCTCCCGGGGTTGTGAGGCTCGGACGTGTGTGGAAAGGATGGTCGGTGTGTCCTCAGATTCGGGCGGCACTGTCCTAGAAACCCCAGATGCTAATGCCTGCAGGACACTGCAGGGGGACCACGCTGAAGAATGCCCCCCCCCCCCCCCCCCCCCCCCACTGCCACAAGGCACCTCTTTGCAGCACTCTTGCTGCGGTGTGGGAGGAGCGTGAGGCCGGCCCTCCCGCCACCCTGCGTGGGGGGGGGGGCCTGGCACGGGCACGTTCGGGCCTGTTCGCCTGGCTCTGGCCGATGGGCTCCATTCCGGTGCCGGAGCAGCTCCAGCGCCACACGGCCGACGGGCTCGTGGCTCTCCGTTTGGGGCCCTGGGACGCGGCCTGGGGCCGTGGGTCTGGGGGAAGGTGCGGAGGGGCCTGAGACCCGGGGCCCGGCTGTTCTCCCTCCCGGTCACAGAACGCTGGCCCCGCGCCACGGACGAGGGCCAGTGTCGCCAAGTGGGTTTCTCTCCCTGGTCCTGCGGGTGCCTTGTCGGAGGCGAGGGGCCGGGGCCATACTGCGTCTGTCTCTTCCACTTTTCCTGCCCGTCTCGCTCTGGGAAGTGACATTTGGCTCTCCCGCCTGCAGGTCGAGGGTGCGGACCGTGGTGAAGCCTGCTCCCAGGCTGTGGGGCGCCCCTCTCCTGCTGCACCGGGTCAGCCTGGTTCCCGGGGCGTTTTCTTTGGCCTGTGGGGGGCGCTTGGCCACAGCGCCCCCTGGGGGCCGTGTGGGGCGGTCACGGGCCGGTGCTTGGATTCCTGTGATCCTCCCCCCACCTTCCCAAGGGGTTGCGTGCATGCCGTTTTCAGATCCTGTGTCGGTTTTTTTCTAACACTTGTTCCTCACCTCTGAGTCATCTGGACTCCATTTATTTTTTAATGTTTGTTTATTTGCAGAGAGAGGAAGGGAGGGGCAGAGAGAGAGAATCCCAAGCAGGCTCTGCAGTCAGTGCTGAGCCCGATGTGAGGCTTGAACTCATGAACCGTTAGATCATGATCTGAGCTGAAGTCAAGAGTCAGACGCTTAACCGACTGAGTCACCGGGGCACCTAGACTCCATTTATTAAGTTTTCTCTTCTGGATCGGTCCTTTTTCCTTCTTTTCTTTGTTCTTACTAGACACCCGTTTGGTGACTTCCCGGGTCCGCGTTCTTTCTCGGCCTGTCTCCGTCTCTTGCAGAGGTTTCTAGACAGACAGGAGCCCTGGTCTTGGTCGACCGCGAGCCAGTCTTTTTTCCCTCGTGGCTCCCTGCGTCGGTGGAAAACTTAGGAAATACGGGGAAGCGCAGAGATCTCCGTCTTGCAGAAGTAGCTCGGCTGTGGACCCAGTTTGCACGGTCGTCTTTTAAAGATGGTTATGAGCTGATTTAGACGCTCAAGTCAGAGGCGCGAGAGCCGTGCAGCCTCAGGATGAAGCGCAGCCAGTGTGTTTGCTTCTCCTCGTGACCGCCCTGCCGCCCTCCCCGCCGGGGTCCCCACGCTTACGCTGCAGCAGACGGGGACCGCGTGTGCGGACGGTGTGGCGTGGGCGCCGCCGCAGCGGTGGGACCCGGTCACGACCGTCCCTGGGGCCTCTGGGTGATCGGGTGGTGCCCAGGCCCGTGCAGCCGCCGCCCCGTCCGAAGGGCTACGCTCGGGTCAGCGTACGGGGGCCCCGGGTCTCGTTTGCATTCCTGGGGGTTTCCTCAGTTCGGATGCGTCTCAGCGCAGTTTTGCCGGGGCAAAGGAGAGGAACGTGGGCAAGGCTCAGAGGCGCGCTTCGCGATTCTGCTGGCCGTGTCTTGGTCCACGTTCTTTTTTGCGGTCCCCGTGCTCTCGTGTCCCTGTTGTGACGTAGCTGCAAGCAGCGGCGGATCGGAGCTCCCCACGCCGGCTCCGCAGACGGGAGCCCCTGCCGTGGGCCGTGCTGGGTGCGGGCTGCTCCTGGGCGTCCCCGCGGGAGCGCTGGCACCCTCTCTGGGCGAGCGCGAGCTCCGCTCTTACACGTGGGTGTGAGTGTGACGAGGCATCTGCTGCGTGTTTACGGCTGACGCGGCTGTGGGGGTGTGTGTGTGACTGACAGACGTGGCCTCGTCTTTGGGCCCTTTTCTCCCGTTGAACCCTTTCCGACTCCTCCCCATCGTGGGTTAGTTATTTTGGACTTGAACAGCGGCCTGCGGGGAGGAAAACCTGAGGACGGGGAATCGTACGCTGGGTTTGGAGAGCTGGTAGGGAAGGAAATGGCAGAGGACGAAGGGGATACCGTGGTCGGTGCAAAAGTGGGGAGTGACGGTGTGCCGCTCGCCAGCCCTCCCTGTCCCCGGCCACCCGTGCCTGCTTGTGGCCGCCGCCCCCCGCCCCCAACAGACTTGGAGCGATCGATCGCAGCCTCCGAACTGGGTGCTCTTTTTCCAGGACGGGTGGTGTTTTTAGCCCTGGGGGTTGGGCCAGATGGAGAAGGGGGGATTCCATTTGATGTTCTTGCTACGCTTTACTCCGCCAGACCAGTGACTTGTGCTCTGGATGGTCAGGCTTTCACTTCTCCCTTAGTGGATATGGTTTGGTCCTAGTCTTTTTTGTTTGTGTTTAAGATTTTACTTTTTTTTTTCTTTTAACTTTTTTTTTTTTTTTTTAACTTTTAGTGAGTATTGAGAGACCGACAGAGCATGAGCAGCGGAGGGGCAGAGAGAGAGGGAGACACAGAATCCGAAGTAGGTTCCAGGCTCTGAGCCGTCAGCACAGAGCCCGACGTGGGGCTCGAACTCACGAACCACGAGATAATGACCTGAGCCGAAGTCGGTCGCTCAACCACTGAGCCCCCCCAGGCACCCCTGGATTTTACTTTTTTTTTTTTTTTTTTTTTTTTTTTTTAATCTCCACACCCATCATGGGCCTCAGACTCAGCCCTGAGATTAAGAGTCTCATGCTCCAGCAGCCAGGAGCTCTCAGTCTTAGTCTTTTTAATCTGTTTTTTTTCCCAGTTAGTAATTATGCCATTATTAAGAAGATTGAAATAGGTAACATTTAGCAGGCGTTGCCTATGAACTTATATGAACTCGGAGAGAGAGAGAGGATTGTTACTTCCATTTTACAGATAGATGAGGAAACAAAAGCACAGAGACACTGAGTAACTTCCCAAAATCGCACCGCACTTAGAGGCAGAGCGTTGTGAACCCAGGCTGTCTGAACTCGGAGTCAGTCTTGTAAATTGTGTCTGTAACTTACTTAACCAAGATCATCTTTTTTTCCTGAAGATGGGGCTGAGGTGAGTGTCTTTGCACATATTGGCACATCCATCCGGGTGTCTTTTTTACATGGAATATAAATTCCTTAGATTTATTTTACTTTCACTAATTTTTGGATTGTGCCAGATGGTCCCTTGTAAAATTGTTCACAGTACGGAGGGCACCTGCTTTCCCAACACGCTTTGCGAGTATGACGTTATCCGTACAGACTGGAAAACTAGAATCTTTCTTCCTGGCCGCTTGACTTTATCTGTGACCTGACTGCTCCTTCGTACACACCTTGTGTCCGTTTTTCCTCTCCGGTTCTAGAGGGCTTTGTGAACAGAGGATGCAGTTGTCCTTTGTGCGGCTTGAGGGGGCCCCGTCAGTGCTCCCGCACCCCACGGGGCCTGGCCCCTTTGCACGGCAGGGAGAGGGGGGCTGGGCCGCGGCCGCCTGCTTTCCCCATCCACGCCCCCACCTTGGCAGGGTGGGCCAGGGGCAGCAGACAGAAGCTGGGATCCCTCAGGAGAGCGTGGACCCCGCCGGGGAGGGGGCCTCGGGGGCCACGTGCGCTCTCCTGGGGCTGGAGTGCGGCAGGCGGCCCCCCACCTGTCGTTTGTGTCTGGACTCTGTCCCGGTGTTTTTTGGAACAGTTTTTCTTGCCACGTGGCCGTCGCTGTCGAGCTGTTCGGTGGTGGCTTCCGTCTGGGGCGGCGCGCTCGGGGGAGCTGGTTTCCAGGACGCGCCGCGCGGCTCACGAGGTCTGTCACCGGTTGCTTGTGTTTTCAGCCGTGCTCACCCGGAGTTTCTGTCTTCAGTCTTTTGTCTTAGAGTTCCACTTTGAACCCAACGACTACTTTACCAACCCAGTCCTGACAAAAACATATAAGATGAAGTCAGAGCCAGACAAGGCCGATCCTTTCTCCTTTGAAGGCCCGGAAATAGTCGACTGTGACGGGTAAGGAGACGCCGCTCCGGCTTCGTTTTGTGAGACAGAAGCAGGTGACTGCAGAGCTCCACGCGGAAGAGAAATTAGGAACAAAGCAGAAAGTCTGTAATCTCCTTAAAAGCCCAGTAGACAGAGAGATTTAAGTTAAATAGTCTTTCTGTTTGGGGCGATGATGGCCTGTGCTGGGAAATGTGTCATTCACGAGGTCACACGTGCCAGCGTGTAGGGTAAGTGGCCGGGTTTCCTCATTGGAGGAGGCAGTGGCTGCTGTAGTCCCCTGACACGAAGCTGTCCTCGCTGAACTGATAAGTCACCCTCGGCCAATATTTGTTGAGCGAATGGACGAGTCTGTGCAGGGCAGCGTTGGTCCGTTGCTTCCTCGAGAAGTGATGGGGCAGTTTAATTGTTGTTTGACTCGTGACCCAGCGCCTCGGTGATTTCAGGCGAGACCGCCAGGGAGACGGTGTGGGTTGGAGTTCATTCCTCGTGGTCTGTTCTATCTTTGAGTCCAAACCATGAGCCTTACTCACCGGAGCCAGGTGCTGCCGTCTCCCCGTGTGACGGTTCTGCGCCTCGTCAAGACCCTGCCGGGCTCCAATGGCCATGGTGACTCTGTCGGATCATTTCCCAGGCCCAGGCTGTCGTCGTGGAAACAGTGTCCTGAGCAGACGCTAGTCACGTGCTGCCAGGGGCTGCCTGTTGAGCCACAGCGATGGGAAGATTAGAAAGCCGGCCGGGCTCACCCCCCCCGGCAGGGCCCCCGTGGCAGCCGGCGGCCGGCGTGCCGTGCCCCGGTCGCGAATGCTGCCAGGGGTCGCCTGCCGCCTTCCGGCAGCTTGGTCTGCTTGCTGAGCTGCCTCGGGAATTTGGGTGGGTGAGTTGGTCCAGCTGTGCTCTAGGGCCAAGAGACAGCCGGTGACAACCTGTGAGCATCGTGTGGGCACCCTAGCCCCGCGCTGACCGGGCTCGGCCACGGAAGAAGTACAGAAGGTCTCGGGGGAAATGCGTCACGTGACGCTTAAGGCAGTGCTCCCAACCCGGATGGCGGCAGACCGCCCCTTTGGCCGTTCTGCTGTCGCTGACCTTGGGATGCGCCTGGGCGGGCGGGGACCCACGGGTGGGTTCCTTTGACGGGCTTGTCCGGGTTAGGCGCGTGGCTCTGCTTTGCTGGGCTCCCCCGTGGCGGGTGTACGTGTGCGTGACGGGCGTCTGTCTCTGCAGGTGTGTCATTGACTGGAAGAAAGGAAAGAACGTCACCGTCAAAACGATCAAGAAGAAGCAGAAGCATAAGGGCCGAGGCACGGTGAGGACGATCACCAAGCAAGTCCCCAACGACTCGTTCTTCAACTTCTTCAGCCCGCTGAAAGGTGAGTGGCGGCGCTGGGAGCCACTTACCCTCAGGGTCCTGTCCGGCGGCCCCTGGAAACGACACACGGAAGACCGTTTCTCGTGAGTGTGCGCGCGCACACGCGCCGGGAAGCGCAGGCGCGCGGTGGCACGTGGGCTGCTCGCCCTCGGCCGCGGGCCGTCGCGCTCTGGCTCGCTGCCTTCACCGCCCGGCCCCCCTCCCCCTGGGTCTGTCTTGGAGCCTCCGGGATGCCAGTGCCTGCTGCTGTGGGGGTAGACACAGCCGTAAATGCCGCGCTTCGGCTTCCTTGTTTGAGAAGAAGCCCTTTGGAGCCTGGCGTCCACGGTGGCCGCCACCCGCACGCGCTCCCTGGGAAGTAGACGCGGCTTCGCTCTGGAAGGCGGTGCGTTTGCTGGAAGCCTCCAAACTGGGTTTTAAGTAATTGAAGAAAGTTCAAGTGAGATTGAGTGGACTCCATTTGGGCAGGTGACTTCGGGGACCCTAAAACTGTACTGTCCTGGTCGTATCACTCTACAGACGGGCCAGGGGTCCCTGAACCGTGCACCGAAACTTTGTGGTAGATAAATGACTCATCCGACGAGTATTATTTAGTTATTTGTTAAATGTTTGTTTATTTTTGAGACACAGCGTGAGCAGGGGAAGGGTTGGCGGGGGGTACAGAGGATCTCGGGCAGGCTCCGTGCTGTCAGCACAGAGCCCAGTGTGGGGCTAGAACTCACGGACCATGAGATCATTTCCTGAGCTGAAGTCGGACAGCTGAGCCCCCCAGGCACCCCTTAACCTGCCTTAACGGCTATTGTTAAGGTAGTCAGAGAAACAGGGTAAGTTTGTCGTGTGATGAATGTGATAAGCTTATCGGGTGATGAGCTCTGTGAAAAACGAGTATGAGGTGACAGTGGGTTGGTGACAGATACTCAAGAAAAAGTACCAAAATCGATAAAATGCTTTTTGAAATGATGGAAATCTAAGATGGCCTTTTTGTTCTTAAATCTAAGAAACAGGTCCCAAAGTCAAGGGAGCAAAGCCCCGGCCCCCAGGCCAGAGTCCCCAGACCCGAAGCTCAGCCCGTGGGGGGCACGGTGGGGGGCTTACATGCCGAGGCTGGGGGACGCGGGCCGCAGGGCTGAGTTTTGCCCGCCGGGCCCCAGCCCCCACCCCGCGGTAAGCCTTCGCCTCCTGACGAGACCCGGCCTGGAACGAGCACTTCTGAAGTCGGGGGTCTGAGCGTCCCTGGGCTTTGTTGACTTTTCGGTCCCTGTCCTTCCTGTCACGCTCGGTCCTGGGCCCGGCTCTGGTTAGGCACCACGAGCTGGGCGGCTGTGTGTGTGCCGAGCGGCACGTTGGCGAGGCGTGCGGTGCTTTGCTGCCCGCAGGGAATCTGTTCGTTTGGCAGGAAGGACGTCCCGCGGACCCAGCCGAGGGGCGCTGCTTTGGTGACACGGCTCTGCCGTCCCCCTTCTCGGCGGGGTCCTGCGCGGGCTTGCGGGGCACGGGTGCGAGCTCCGCTTATGGCATAAAGGCACAGAACGGCCAGTGTGCCGCCACTCGGTGGGCCTTTCCACCTGTCAACCCTAACCTGCTGGGCATGCCTTCCCCCTTGGCCCTCTGCACAGGTCTGCGGGCGGTGCGGGCGGCGGGCAGAGAGGCGCAGGGCCGGGCTGTGCGCTGAGGCACTCGACCTGTCCGCCGGGCTGCCCGAGGGGGCTTTACCCAGGCCCTGGCTGTCCCTGTAACGTCGATGTGTTTTGTCTTTGTTTTCTAGCATCCGGGGATGGAGAATCACTGGTAAGATTTGCGTCGTCCTCAGAGTCTCCTTTGTGTCCAGAGTCTTTGCCTGCCTTCCCTTTAGTCCTGCTTCCTCCTCCCTTAGACCCGGGGGGCGTTTCTGTCATTTCTGTCCACTGCACCATGAGGCAGGTCTGGAGCACGTGTCCCCGTGCCCCTGCCTGCCAGGCCGCCCGGAGCGCGGGCACAGTGTGGGTGGGAGGGCGTGGCGCTCGTCTCATGGAAACGAGTCGTGTTGACGTTTTCCCCCGTCAGGATGAAGACTCGGAATTCACGTTAGCCTCCGACTTTGAAATCGGACATTTCTTTCGCGAGCGGATAGTCCCGCGGGCCGTGCTCTACTTCACGGGCGAGGCCATAGAGGATGACGACAACGTACGTGGGCAGGGGTGCCCTGAGGGGCAGCTGGGGGTCGCCTGGTGGCGGGGCAGAGGGCAGGGGTGGAGCGGGACTCTGGGGGGCCTCAGAGCGGAGTGCCAGCCTGTCCTCGGAAGGCCCCGGGTGCTTGCCGTGTCCTGCTTACTGACTTTAAGCCTTGGGTAACTTTGAAACGGGAGGAAACTGTCACTCAAGGAGGTCTGGCACAGCAGACGGTCATCCACCGAGCTGACCCCTGCTAGCCCGTGGCGTACCAGCCCCAAAGACTGGAGGCCCGTGCTGCATAGAAGGGTGGCCGGGCTGCTCTCTCTGCTTGAGCACAGTCTAGCGAGCTGTCCTGTGGTCACCGGAGACAGTTCTCCCCATCACATCTGAGGCCCGGGTCACTGGGTCTGCTTGATTTATGGAAATACAGTTTTGTAGCATGCTGCTGCACGTGTTTTAGATGATGTTTACTCTCTTGGTTTTAGGGCTCTTGGGTGTTCCAGACGGTTCCAGGTTTCTTTTCTGAGGGGTCTGCCGAGGCCTTAGACGGGGCAGCGGGAGCTAGGCAGATTCCGGGTGCTTGGTGCCCAGGGGCAGTGCAGGCGTGCTTCCCACCGTTTCTTTCTGGGGCTCACGGCCGTGGTGGGGGGGGGTCAGC
The DNA here is from genome assembly GCF_023721935.1 of Panthera uncia. NCBI lineage: Eukaryota > Metazoa > Chordata > Mammalia > Carnivora > Felidae > Panthera > Panthera uncia. The sequence continues at coordinate 1,299,404 of NC_064808.1, read as the reverse complement.
TGTAGAGTCAGAGACCATCTGAGATGAGCTAACTTGCATCCCGGGCTGGGGCAGGAGGCGGCCGTGGGGTGGGGTCGTGTCGTGTCAGCTGTGTAAGCGGCACGGCTGAAATTGATGCCACGGGTGGTGGACCGGCCCGTCCGGTAGAACTTTCTGTGCTCCCCTGCCCACACTGTCCGATGCAGTAGGACCGCCTGATGGGACGCGTAAAGATCGTAACTGAGGTCGTTGGCAACCGAGGAACCGGATGTCTGGCTTTATTTAGTGTGGCCCAAGACTCTCGTGACTATGCGCCCCAGAAAGCTCGTCTCCAGACCGGGGGTTCCCGGACTTCGTTGATCACACACCCATGAGTTTTAAAACTTGAGGGGGCAGCGCCCGCACGTGTTTATTTAAGGGGCAGGCACAGCGGACGGCACGGCTTGCCTTCCGCGTGGACGCGCTCGCGCACGACGCCCCGCGTGCAGGCGCGGCGCCGAGCTGCAGAGGGGAGCCGCACCCTGACTGCTCAGACCGGGGTCCTGACCCCTCGGCAGCCACGCGGCAGCCTCTGCTGCGGTGTCCGCCCGGGACAGTGCAGTCAATGGTGGGCAGTCTGGTGACGCGTCGAGCTGTGAGAGTAGCTCCTGTTGGCACGCTCCTTCGCGCCTGTCGGGTACAGGTTAACCTGCAGACGTCCGTGGCGTTGGCAGCCTCGCCCGGGCCCCGCGCGTTGTGCCGGGGGGACCTGCTCGGTTCCCACGCTCTCCCGGCCGAGCTCGCTTGCCCCGCGGGCTCCGCACCCCCACCCCGACCCGGGGGCCGCCGCTCTGCGTGAGTGTCAGGCGTGCTTGCAGCAGGACCCCCAGGCCCCTCCGGGTCCACAGCGAGGCGATCTGCTGAGAACCTCAGGAAAGCCGCGCTTGGGCCCGTCGGAGGCCGGTTCCAGTCGGAGGCTGCGCTGAAACGCAGTTAGCTGCCAGACTCCAAGCCAGGGTCTTCCTCTGCCACAGGCTGGTCGGGGCACAAGGGGGAAAGGGCCCTGGGGTGTGTTCAGACACCTGCCGGCGCGGGAGGGCGCGCGCCCTGGGCCCCCCGGCCCCCCGCTCTCCGGAGTTCTGTGTGAGCTGTCACTGAGGGGACGTGTGTGGACTCCCAACGAGGAAAAAGCCTGCTTAAATGGGTCCCTTGTGCCGTGCAGGCAGTAGCGATAAGGTTTGTTTTGGGTTTGGTTTTGATCGGAGTCTGATGTTTGGAGCTTGAATGAGAGCCTGACCCGTGACGTCTTTGGACCTGGGAGAAATTCATTCAAGACCAGCCAGCTACAGTGTTGGGGGTCTCTTCTGCACGCCTCAGTTCTGACTTCTTTTAAAGGTTAAGCACCAAGGTTTTATCATACTTCTAACACATAAACGTTTACCCCTGTATGAGACATAAAATGCCGTGGAAATTCATGCATCTTTGTAGTAAACGCCCTCTGCCGGCTTGCTTAGGTCAGCCAGTTTCCCAGGTGAACCAGTATGTTCTCATGCTGACCAGCCCCCCCCCCCCCCCCCCCCCCCCATCCTTAGGCCTTGTTTTCAGTGCTTTTCAGCTACCCGGAGTCCTGTGACCGCAGTGGGGCTTGTGAACACGAGGCCCCGCAGCGCTGGCCGCAGCCTAGTCCCCGTTCCAAGGCCAAGATGCCCAGCGGCAGACCCTCCCCTTGAGAACTGGGCCTGGAACGGGTGCTGCCGACCGACCTCTTTCCTTGGGCCTGACCAGTAGGGGCACTTGACGGGGGGACTGTGTCTGGGTCGGGGCGCCCTTGCGCTCCAGAGACTTAAAAACTTGTCTCTGTTGTCTTTTTTCAGTTTGAAGAGGGTGAGGAAGGAGAAGAGGAGGTAAGACTTGGCCCGCGTGGAGCGTCCCTTCCCTGCGGCCGCGCCGGGCTGCCCCTGCTCGAGTGCGCGAGGTCGCGGAAGCACAAGACCAGTTACACCCAACTTGTGCGGAGCTGCCTCCGGGGGCTGCACCCTGTTAAAACCAGGGGGGCGGCCAGCGCCGCCCCCGGGTCCGGTGGCTGACCCTGCGTTTTCAGCGGTGTGTTGATGCCCATTATCTGCGAGGGGATGAAGTACCCAGAAGCCATTGTGTCCGGAGGGGGTGACATAATCAGTCCCGGACAGTGATCGTTGATTCCCTCTCAATCCAGGGAGCGTTTAGCTGGTTTGGGGCAAGCGAAGCCCCCAGGGTTTAAATCCCGTCCGCTCAGCTCCTTCCCACTCTCTCGTGCAGGAACTGGAAGGTGACGAGGAGGGAGAAGATGAGGACGATGCCGAAGCTAACCCCAAGGTCAGTTGTCGGGGCCGCGCGCACCTGCGAGCCCCGCGCCGTGTGCTCAGACGGCCCCCCACAAGGAGGCGGTGCGGGTGCGGGGCCCGTGTGTCCTCCCGTCGGTCAGTCCTGAGAGCAGAGCAGAAAGTTCTCGAACAGGGGCTATTCAGACACCTCAGGTGTCATTTAGTGTGAGGTGTAGATATCCAGCCAGTGCTTTTCCAGCTCCTTCCTGAGCTGTCATTTGTTTTCTTAACTAGGCAGGAGGGCAGCCTTATTTTCCAGATCTTTAATTCTTCTAAGGTAATGACTAAATGGCGACGCGGTAAACTTCTGTGTGTTTATTTTTGGAAAAGAGGGACTTTGAAAGGAGGGACTTTGGGGGATTGTTATTACTTCTTTTAACGAATAGAGTAATGAAGTCGTAGACATAATCTTGTGACTGTATTTGGGCTGAGATTACTCGGAAGCTGCGTGTAAATATCTCCAACGATTGCACATAAACTAGGAAGCTTTAGTTAAACAAACAAAAAACCAGCTGAGGAGAACGGGCAACTCCATTAAGTTTATCTGTAGAGGTGAGTCTTGGCTTCTGGTCTCAGGTCAGCTTAAATGAAGGCACCTGGCCGCTTGCCACAGCCTCTGAATCCAAAACCGCTTTAACGCGGTCCCGAAGCTGCACGTCGTGTCTGCGAGCGCGAGATCGGTAACGCGCCGCAGCTTAGAGTTAAATCCGCGGTGGGCCAGCAGAGCCCTGACGTCCCCTGCGTGTGCTAACTGGATCTCGGTGTAGCTAGACACTGTTTGTCCGTCCGTCCCCCGTTTTGCCCCGAGTGGGACGTGCGTAAACTATCGGCGTAATAACCCAGCTCTGTAAGTGGTTTTGTTTTGTTTTGTTTTGTTTTGTTTTTTAACAGCAAGTCTTTCCGTAAATGCACGCTTACCGTACTGGCTCCTTCTAGGGAAGGATGGGAGGGAGGCGTCAGACTTTCAGAAACGTACCACGTGAATTCTCCTCTGGGCGTAAGCTCACGGAGAGGGGCATCTTTGCAAAGCCGGCCCGCGCACCTCGGCAGGACTGCCGCGCCCTCGCTCGCCTCCGCGACACCGGGGCCCCGCCTCGGGTGGCCCCCACCGGGCCGCCTGCTCCTCCCTGCTCTCCCGCTGGCGCACACGCCCACAGTTTGGATTCTAGAGCCGAGACCGCGTCCAGACTCGGGGCCCGGCTGCCTCCGGTCTCCCCTGTTGCCGGCAGTGAGGGCTCCGTTGTCGCGTCGCTTCCTTCTGTTGTCTGTCCTCTCCTCTCTCCTCGCCGAGCCTTCTGTCTCCTGCCACGTCTGTTTTGCTGGAAGAGCATCCTCTCACCAGTAACGTGACAACGGGGGAGGGCGGTCAGGGCTCGCGCTCCGTGGGTCTCCATCTGTGGTGTCGGTCAGGGGAAGGAGAGCGGTGACTGAACGAGTAGCCTCGCCAACGTGAGGCCCCGGGACCGCCGGGTCTGGGCAGCCGGAAGGGCCCGAGTCTGGTCCTGCGGAGGGATTTGTCCCGTCAGGGTCTGCACAAGTGGAGGCAGACGGGGACACGGGCTGTTTGGGTACTAAAGGGACAGGTGTGATGGGTGGGGGTGGTTCATCTCAAGCTCGAGATTTTGCAGCCGTTGGTGTCATGAGAGAGTCTCTTGTTTCCGTCGGTATAATTTTGTGCAGTTTATTTTCCTTTATGCTGACGGTTCCTTTCAATTTTTTCCCCACGTAGGTGCAATTTTTGTCTGCTAATCATTCATACGTTTCTAGGTAAGGTGGAGCTGTATTCGTTTCTAACCCAGTCTCCTGGCCTGTGCCTTACGGTCGTGCCTCACTGTCGCTCCGCGGACAGAGAGGAGGCTGCCGGCCAGGCACATCCAGTGTGCACCAGGCTGAGCGTGCGGCTTCCCGAAGAACAGTATTTTTGCGCAGGGGTCTGTTGTGTATGCGGCTTTTTGGTTTTTGTTTTTAAGTTGTTTTTAATTCAATTTCTCTCTTAAGTTTACACCCTAGTTACTTAGCATCTGGTGCAACAATGATTTCCGGAGTAGATTCCTTGGCGCCCCTCCCCCATTTAGCCCATCCCCCCTCCCACACCCCCTCCAGTAACCCTCTGTTTGTTCTCCATGTTTTAGAGTCTCTTATGCTCTGTCCCCCTCCCTGATTTTATCTTGTTTTTGCTTCCCTTCCCCTATGTACATCTGTCTTGTCTCTTAAAGTCCTCATGTGAGTGAAGTCATATGATGTTTGTCTTTCCCTGACTAATTTCGCTTAGCGTAATACCGTCTACTTCCATCCACGTAGTTGCCGATGGCAAGATTTCATTCTTTTTGATTGCCGAGTGAGACTCCATTATATACATACATACACGTCCCACATCTTCTTGATCCATTCATCCATCGATGGACATTTGGGCTCTTTCCGTACTTAGCCTATTGTTGATAGTGCTGCTATAAAACATTGGGGACACATGTCCCTTCGAAACAGCACACCTGTATCCCTTGGATAAGTACCTAGTAATGCAGTTGCCGGGTCAGAGGGGAGTTCTATTTTTAATTTTTTGAGGAACCTCCATCCTGTTTTCCAGAGTGGCTGCACCAGTTTGCATTCCCACCAGCAGTGCAAGAGGGTTCCCCCTTTCTCTGCATCCTTGCCAGCACCTGTTGTTGCCTTGTTTTTGTTTTTTTTTTTTAAGTAGCCTCCACATCCAGTATGGAGCCCAGCGTGGGGCTTGAACTCACAACCCTGAGGTCAGGAGTCAGACACTTAACCGGCTGAGCCGCCCAGGTGCCCCTGTTTTGTGTACCTCTAAAACTGACTGTCAGAAACTACATTTGCTCCTGCTCTGCAAGCCCAGTGTTCGTCTCTGACCGAGTGGCAAAGGCATGACTGGTGTGGCATTTTGACAGGACGGCCCTCCAGGAAGAGGACCGTGAGTGAGGGCCCTGGGAGGTGGAGACCGCGTTGCCTGGGCTGTGCTGGGACCGACCAGCCACACCCCTTGCAGTAGGAACGAGCCCATCGCTTTTTCTCGATGTGTTTCTAGTGATGGTTTCTACTTTCTAATCAGGTGTGGTGCAGACCGGTGGGTCATAAAGGGCTACCTAAGCCTCGTGCCAGAATCTTTGTGCCCAAAGCTGTGGTCTGGTGTAGCGTTAGTAGCAGGTGCCGGTGTGGCTGGCTGCTGGAGAGTTCTGAGCGGGTAAGAGCCAGCAGCAGTCTCCTGGGGGCCGCCCACCCCCCACTCCCGTCCCCCACGGCGAGGGTCATCCTCGCCATCGCAGCTCTGTTCCAGTCATCAGCTCCCTCCCCCCGGGGACACCGTCCTCACTTGGCGGGGTTGGGCAGGGAGGTGGTCCGGGGTGGTGGTCGGCAGGTGCCACGGGAGGCGATGCTTACACCCAGGAGAGGAAGGCTGAGCAGCAGCGGCCGCTTATACAGCGGAGCCTGTGAGCAGGAACTTGAACTTCCCGCCGCAGGTGACCAGCTGATCCTGACCGTCATTTAGACCAAACACCTTTGAGCGTCTGTCTGCATTGCCTTCCTGTCTCCCTCGCGTGGGCTTGTTCTCAGAGACGAGGCCAAAGAAACGTTTTAGCTAGGGGAGACGCGCGGCCTCGGACCCGCGTGTTTGAAGGGTCGAGTGCACGGATGACAGCGCGATTGCTTGGTTCCCGCCGCCCCACCCGTCTGATGGACCAGCAGCCAGGCTTGCTCCACCCAAGCCCCGCTCCTCCCACCCCGCCAGTCACTTGGGAGCGTCCGCAGCCCAGCAGCCTGTGTCTCTAGGACAGAGGGACCCTCCTGGCGTGTGGCCACCCCGGGTAACACCGGCGTGTTTCGGCAGTTTTCGCAGTCCTGTGGCGATGTCATCAGGTTCTTGCCGGGGTCCCAGCTTCTCCGGGGGGAGTGGGGGGAGGCGGCCGTTCCCCCCGTAGTCGGGCAGCTCTTGGGCCCTGGGGCCGTGGGCCCCCGTGACGCAGTGCCGGCCATGTGCTTGGTGGCCCTTTTCCACTCCTTCCCCGGCACGTGTCGTCTGGGAAAACTTGTCTTTTAAATGGTTCCCAGACAGGCAGGGTTTGGGCTATTAGAGTGTGCCTTTGAAACCCCTGCCTCCCTTCCTTTGATAATCAGTGGCGTTGAGTGACTGAGCCGTCATCAGACTCTGTGATGTGAAGCAGAGGGTGCTGGGGCTCAGTGCAGTTTTGTTTTGGCCTGTGTCACAGATTGAAAACCATTGGTGTCTCGTTGATGAGAAGCTCTGGGATTCTGGGTCACCTTTACCAGCCAGGACTTGTGTCCCTGTGGATGCTGCTCCCGCAGGTGGGGCCGCCAGCTTCTCTCCTGGTCTTAGTTGTTGTGAGGCCCTGTTGCCTCCAGTAGCCTTTATCACCTAAGCTACTGAATGTGTTTTGAGTGAGTAGGTGATACATTCTCAGGCTTGAAAACCTATACATATACGTGTGAAATCATCCAGACTTAACATCGTAAATTGTTTCCCACCCAGTGTTGCAAAACACTGTATATGTGGAACCCTTCGTGTGCGGAAAGGTAGAGAAGTCCCTCCTGTCCTGTGCCGCCCTCCCCTGTTCCCGCCTTCTCCCCCTACGCGACCACCTCCTTTGCCCCATCTCCTCTAACCCACTTCCTTGTCGCAAATACGATTGTGGAGACACACGCCCTCCCCTCGCGCACGGACAGCTGCCTGCGGCTCCCCCCCTCCTGCCATCGCCGCACCGACGGAGAACCAGCGGCCCGGCCCGGGGCCGCCTCGGCTGCCTGGGTGGGTCACCTCCGGGTGTGTGGGGTGGGACTTTGATCTTTTCTAGCCTGGATTTCTGGTCACGTGTGTTTTGTTTTGGTGCCCGGCCTTTTCAGCGGTATTTTAGATGAGCGGGTGCCGGGCGGGTGCCAGGGCCAGGACCCCCTCCCAGAGCGGCCCCGCTGCTGGGGGTGCTGGACAGAGAGCTGGGGCCCGGCCTCGTCCCCGTGCCCTCTCCATCCGCTTTCACAGGGTCCCAGATGTCGTTTCATGTTTCTGCGGACTCTGCGTTTGATTCTTTTCCTGTCTTCAGCGTGATTTTCTGGAGAATGAGCTGGAGCTTCCACCGTAGCAGCTGCCAGTTCTGTTTAAGCAGAAGTTTCTTCTGGACCACGTAGTGCGGGGGTTTTAGCCTCCCTAGGCTTGCCAGATCGTGTTCCGAGTGATGTGTCGCCTCGGCAGCAAGAATTCTAGGCGACTGACGTACGATTATATGCTGAGGACGGTCAGTGACCTCGTCGTGTGAGTCGGGCTGTTGGTGGCCTTTGCACAAAACGCATGGATTTGCTAAATGTGCTCGTAAAGGTGGGAGACAGATTGTATCGAGGTGAATGTGCTCTTCTGTGCTGCGGAGACCCCCTCTCTCCCTGACACCTTTTCTGGAAGGGTAGGGTTCCCACTCGGGGAGGGACATGGGGGCGGGGGCGGTGCGTGCAGGCGTCGCAGGGGCCTCCCGGCGTCAGGTGTGGCTGCTCGGCCGCCTCTGGCCCCCACTGGGTGGGTGGCCCCCGTCTGTCTCCGGTGTTGAGCCTGTCTCAGGGGCGGCGGGAGCAGAAAGGGGGGGTCTGCTGTTCCTTCACGCAGGCGGCGTTTAGGGGGCCGCCACGAAGCTTCGAGGCCGCCTGGCAGCTCTGGAACACGGGCCCTCCTGCACGTGTGCTCAGTCTCCGCGGCCCTGACGGGCCCTCCTTCTGAACGCAAGCCCTCTGATTAGACTCGGGGCATGGCTTGAAACAAAAAGGCTGCCCTACTGAGATTGTTTCTGGGAAGCTGACTTATTTTTTGTTACCGTTTAAAAATTTTAAAGTCTGTTTTAGTGTCTGTCTGAGAGAGAGAGACAGTGCAAATGGGGAAGGGGCAGAGAGAGGGGGAGACACAGAATCCGAAGCCGGCTCCAGGCTCCGAGCCGTCAGCACAGAGCCCGACGTGGGGCTTGAACCCACGAACCGTGAGATGGTGACCTGAGCCGACTGAGCCCCACTCAGGCGCTCCACTATTTCAAATTATTTTTTAAGTTTCTTTATTTTGAGAGTCAGTGAGCAAGCAAGCAGGGGAGGGCGGAGAGACGATCCCAAGCAGGCACAGAGCCCTACACGGGGCTCGATCCCACGACCCCGGGATCATGACCTCAGCCTGAATCAAGAGTCAGACGCTTACTTAACCGACTGAGCCCCCCAGGTGCCCCTTTGTCATTACTCTTTTAGAAGTGTGTTTGCAGGGACCATTTTTTCAGTAAGAATGAGCACACTCGTTGAGTCTTGCCTTCCGTCGTTGGTTGGAGACGGCTGGTTGATGAGATCGGTTCCCTACAAGTGTTGTTCTCTCGTTGCAGAAGGAGCCCAGCCAGCCCTCCGAGTGCAAACAGCAGTAAGACGACGGCACCGAGGACCCGTCGCGGCCGCAGCGCGACCGCACCGGCAGCCCTCGCCTCTAACTCGTTTTCAAGTGCATGATTTTGACGTTAACTTTTCCTTTATCCTTATTATTTGGCTTAACCTGTACAGTGGCGACTTAAATGCATTTCAGAAATAGGAGGTTTGCTTCCAGCACCCTCTACGGCCTTGGGTGCAGCTCGGTGGACTTTCCCAGGCCCTGCCTTTGGGAGGAGGGGGCGGTGGAAGGTCGGTCGACGCCAGGGGCAGGCGTCTGGGACATGGTTCCAGGGCATCTAGAACCAGTAACTCCACTCCGCAGTCGGACCGGATTCTTCTTTCACTTGGAGAAACTCACACGCTTCGTGTTTCCGCCACTTGGTCTCCTGTGCTCACGTCGTGCCCCGAGGGCTGGTAGAGTCGAGTCCCGTTCTTAGAGCGTTCCCTCTCCAGTTTTGTCTCCCTCGGGGTGGCGTAGGGGGTGCGCGCACCCCAGCCCCGAGGCGCCAGTGCTTGTGGCCCATCCTCGTATTTATTTATTCTTTCCTGCTCGTGAGGGCTCGGGGCGCCTGCCGTCGCTCGTCCTCACAGTCTCTGAACCCGTGTGTGTGCCTGGTGGCCCGGTGACTCCCCAGGTGGGTGTGCTGGCGGCTCCCACGTGAGCCAGGCCTGCGTAGAGGGACCCTCGCTCTGTCCCGCCAGCGGCCGAGCCAGGCTCGTTTTCCTGCCGGACGGACCTCCGGCTCTGGCGGGGGCGCGGGGGGCGCCCGTGGCGGGGGGCCGCTTCTCCTAGTGTGTGCATGTCGGGTCTTGCTTCCTCAGTAGCCCCTGTTTCTCGGCCCTGTGCTCATCTTGTCTTCAAAGCCCTGGGTTCGGAGTGACCCGTTCTTGGCTGGCGTGTGAGGTTTCCGAGTGTGTGACCGCGGTCTCTGGCAGCCGGGGATGCCGTGTCCACACTGTGACCAGGCCTGTAGAGTGCTCAGCCTTACTTACAATACATTTGTAACTGAATACGGTGTTTTCAATTTGTACAGAATAGTTAGAATATTCTATTAAAGTTGTGAAACACGAATCCAGTGCTGTGCAGTGTGTCTCTGGGGGAGAACCTGGTGGGAGCAGCGGGCGGGGGTGCTGGCACCTGCTCCCGCCCCGCAGCTCCGGGCCGTGGCCGCGTGCCCGCACGGACTGTGTCTGTAGAGCCGTGGGGGGTGAGCAGACCCAGGACCTCAGGCCTTTCCCGTGTTGTCTTTGGGGCTCTTGCAGCCGGTTCTCAGGAGGAGGCTGCGTTTACCTGGCCCGTTAGGCCTCCGGACCCACTTCACCGCCAGCGGGGGCTCGGGGTCCCCGGGTGGGCCCTCTGCTGCCACGGGAGAGGGTCTGCCCTCCCCGAGGAGAAGGCCGTTTCCCAGAGTTGGTGGGGCTGTGCCTTCCAGACGCAGAGGTTCCCAGGAGGGAGAGGTCCCGCACGAAGGCCACCTTTGCTGTGTCTTCTCACTGGGGCTTTTCTGCTGGGGTCCCCGTCCCTTCATGAGAGGGAGCGCTCTCCCCCCCCCCCCCCCCCCCAGGACACCTGCTGCACGGGCTCTTGCTCGGGACCTGACCTGGGAGTGTCTGTCTGCTCTTTGAGCAGGAGCCGGGGCCGGGAGAGGGCAAGCACAGCAGCCTGCTCCTCCCTGCGGCCCAGGAGCCGGCCTCCGGTCCACCCGTTGTCTGCCGGGGACTAGCCTCTCCCTGGGAGTAGCTGGAAGGGGGAAAGCGGCCACAACTGGGAGTGGCTGGAAGAGCCGTGTTCTTGGTTCTTGAAGCACCCAGGCGAGCTGGGGCTCAGACTCCCCGGGCAGAGTGCCCCACGGGTGAGCCCCACCTGGGTCGCCAGGCCTGCCTTCTTCCCGCTGACACACAGTTAAACACCCCATCCCGGAGGACAGTCTGCAGAGAAGACACCCGCATGCAGCTCCCTGTCTCCTGGCTGGGAGCACCCCTGGAGGACAGGCCCCCAGCTGGGAGAACCCCCGGAGGACGGGGCCCCCGGCTGGGAGTGCCCCTGGGGGACGGGCCCCTGGCTGGGAGAACCCCTGGAGGACGGGCCCAGGCTGGGAGAGCCCCTGGAGGATGGGCCCTGGCTGGGAGAGCCTCTGGAAGACGGGCACCCGGCTGGGAGCGCCCCTGGGGGACGGGCCCCAGGTTGGGAGAACCCCTGGAGGACGGGGCCCCGGCTGGGAGCGCCCCTGGGGGACGGACCCCGGCTGGGAGAGCCCCTGGAGGTCAGGCCCCAGCTGGGAGCACCCCTGGAGGACGGGCGCCCCGGCTGGGAGAATCCCTGGAGGTCGGGCCCCTGGCTGAGAGCGCCCCTGGGGGACAGGCCACCCCTGGAGGTCGGGCCCCCGGCTGAGAGCGCCCCTGGAGGATGGGCCCCGGCTGGGAGAGTCCCTGGAAGATGGGCACCCGGCTGGGAGCGCCCCCCAGAGACAGGCCCCCTGGCTGGGAGCACCCCTGGAGGTCGGGGCCCCCGGCTGGGAGTGCCCCTGGGGGACGGGCCCCTGGCTGGGAGAGCCCCTGGAGGACGGGCACCTGGCTGGGAGAGCCCCTGGAGGACGGGCACCCGGCTGGGAGAACCCCTGGAGGTCGGGGCCCTGGCTGGGAGCCCCCCTGGGGGACGGGCCCCTGGCTGGGAGAACCCCTGGAGGACGGGC
>NC_064808.1:1245571-1287969 GCF_023721935.1 Panthera uncia | reverse complement strand
GCCCCTGGGGGACGGGCCCTTGGCTGGGAGAACCCCTGGAGGACGGATCCCGGCTGGGAGAGCCCCTGGAGGACGGGCCCCCGGCTGAGAGCGCCCCTGCGGGACGGGCCCCCGGCTGGGAGCGCCCCTGGAGGACGGGGCCCCAGACCTCTGTGGCAGCTGCTGTCCCCGCAGATCCTGACTGATCCAGGCTCCCCAAGGACTCCCGACTGGCACATTCCTCTGGAGCATCCAGAAGGAACCTGTTTACAAACCTGTGGCTTCGAGTAACCGCAGGATCGGGAACGACCGTGTGCCTGGGTGATGTGCAGGAGGTTCACAGGGACGGACACGGCTCTGTGAGCATCGGTCCCACTGGCCCATGGCTCACTGCGAGCGTGACCTTTCAGGGGAAGCCTCCCTCCTGCCGGCCCCTGGCGGACCCACGCCCACTAGGAGCCACAGCACCGCTCAGCCTGGCAGCTGCTGGGCCTCACTAAAGAAACGCAGGTCACATGGGAAGAGTCTTCGAAGGGCACAGCTCCGCGGGCAGGGGGTGGCCCCGTCCGAGGGCCCCCCTGCCCGGCAGTTCCGAGGCCTTCAAAAAAGTAGGTGTGCATCACGGGCGGGAGTCCGCACCCAGCGTGTGTGCAGAGCGCGTGGTCGGGGACGACGAGAGGTCGGGAGCCCGTCCCTTCGGAGACCGGCCGAGTCCATGCGTGGCCACCAAGAACGGGCGTCCGTGTGGGTGCACGCCTGTGTGCGCGTGTTCACAGGGGTTACCTTTGGGGTCTGAGCTGAACGGGGGGCTGGAGAGGGCGGCTGGGCCCCGGGGGCGGTGGGACGGGACTCCGGGCCTGCTGGCTGGCCGTGGTGAGTCGCGGTGCAGGCCGTGGCGGGCGTGGGTGTCCGAGTTTGTGCCCGGTGCACAGACGGGCAGCGAGAGGGACGTTTGGATGCCGGCCGTCCCCGGAGACGCTGGGTTTCATGTCCCTGCGGGAAGAAGAGTGCGCAAGCTCCACGGAGCTGGGTCCCCGCGGCCTCAGGCTGGCGCTGGTTGTTCCAAACATATGCGGACGGCAAGATGCAGCTCGAAGCCCTGAGAAGCCGTGCCTTCCCCAACCGTCCTCGGCGGCCCTGCCTCCTGGCCTGTCCGCGCAGCTGCTCCCTGACCTCACCCCTGCGCAGTCACAGGAAGGGGAAGGCGGGGCCTCTGCCGGCCGGCCCTCAGCACCTCAGGGAACCTGCGGACGCTCCCTTGCCGCTTGCTCCCGAAAGTTCCAGAGCAGCCAGGAGACAGCAGCTCTGGGGACTGGCTGGCTCTGCAGGGGCCGGGCTGCCGCCGCCTCGGGGCCCCAGTGCTGCCCGCCTGGCTGCTCTTGACCTCTGTCTCCACTGACCCCCTGAACCGCTTGGAGCCGGGCCCACCCGGCCCCTCTTTGGGACCCTCGTGGGTGGGGCCGTCACGATGCTTCTATGAGAGGGTCAGGTGAGCATCCGGGCCCACCTCCCATCCTCACGGCCTCTGCTGCCCCTGCCCTCCCTCCCTCCCTAGACTGTTCCCTTTGAGGCCACGGGGCCGGAGTCTCGCGTGTCACACGAGACCGTGCCCCCTCAGACGTGCTCAGAATCGAGTGGCTGCCGTCTCTGAGCTCCGTCCTGCCCCGGCCTCTGCGTCCCGGCCCCTGGGCGGCTCGGCTCTGCCCTGGGCCGTTCCAGGGTTTCCACAGATGCCTGGAGTTCAAGGTGGGGTCCCAGCGGGGGGACCTTGGAAGCAGGGACTGAGCGAAGCCAGCCAGACACAAGGGAGGGCGTGCAGGCGACGCGGTGGCCTCTGGAGGCTGTGCGCGGACTGTGGTCACTGGGGAGCGGGCGCGGGGGCGGCCAGGGTACCTCCGGGCGGTGGAAACTCGTAGAAACCCCTCAGTGAGTGCGCTCGGCTGCGTGTGCAAACCGTACCTCGGGGAACCCGCGTTGCCAGAAGTGCTCCCAAGTCGGGGTCCGTCCACCTGAAATCCTGGTTCTCCCCCATGATGGGTTGGGAATTGTGGCCACCCGGGGCGGGGGCGGGGGCGGGGGCGGGGGCGGGTCGCCCACGCCCCTGTCCACGCCTACGGGTGAGGGCTCCACAGCGTGCCGGCAGCGCCCGCAGCCCTGTGGCGGCCAGTCTGCCGGATGGGCTCCTGGCCCTGTCCCGTGGGGCCAGGGGCCGAGCAGAGGCCTGACGCACCCCCTCCGGAGCCAGGCCGAGTCGGCCGGATGGCTCCCGCTCCCGCTCCCGGAGGGCTCCTTGGCCCCGGCCCAGCCTTCAGGCACCCCTGGACTTTGGCCCCTGGACACATCCTTCCCGCTCCGGCCTCAGCGCCTGGCCACCTGGACACGGGGGCCGACCGGCCGTTCGGTCTCCCGTCCGCCGGGAGGTAGTGGCAGGCAGAACCCCCCCGACAGCAGGGGCCCCAGGACCGTCCTCCGCTGGCCCCGCCCGAACCCTCCGTTCTTCAGAATTTGCAGGCACCTCGTCTGCCTGGGACCCTCCTGGGAGCCCCTGAGGCTCGGAGGGCAGGAGCCGGCACCCCCGAGGGTGCGGTGGCCGGCAGAAGCTTGCATTCCCACCAAATACTGACCCCGGCCACCGGGAGGGTGAGGCCCGGGCACACCCTGAGGCCAAGTCCTCTCGGGGCACCTGGGCGGGGCCGCCGCCCGCCCCCAAGATGCCAGGCTGACTCAGCTCAGGGAGGGCGGCGGCCGGATGTTACTTTCTCTGACAAGCAGACAGGCGCGCCTGGCCCAGCCGGGGCTCCGGGCCTCTTGGGGTCTGCGACCCGGGACCTTCTGCGGCAGACCCCACACACGTCCTGCACCGGCTGCTTCCTCCCCCGCCGGGCCGGGCTGGGGGCTTCCGGAAGGCTGGCTTGACGGGAATGTCCTTCAGGTCTCTGAACCTTCTTGGGTCTCAGCCCGCCCCCGTTTCGGGGGGGTGGGGGGGGGCCTGGAATGTACCGGTAGGGCTGGCCTCCCTGAGGGGTTGCACCAGCTCTGCGGTGGGGGTGGGGTGGGGGTGGGGGAGGGGGGCCGTGAGAGGCGTCCCAGGCCAGGGGAGCACAGAACACCGAACGTCCCTCCCCGTGCCCTTGCCTTGGGACGGCCTTGTGATGTGGAGAACCCCAGCTCAGAAGTCACCAGCTAATGCCATCACTCTGGTCCTCATCTGCCACCAGACTGTGTGGCAGGCCAAGGAAGGGCTGACATCAGACCACCTGGGGGCTGCATTCCGGTCCAGGGTGGTTGTGACGAATGACCACCGACTGGGAGGCTTCGAAAGGAAGTCTCTGCCTATTTGGGTTCCGGAGGCCAGGTGTGGGCGGGGCCGGGCTCAGGGGGAGGGTCCCTCCTGCCTCCAGCTCTGGGGCCCCCAGCATCCCCTCAGCCTCTGCCTCCGTGGTCATGTGCCCCCCACCCCTCCCCGTGTGTCTGGGAAGGACACCGTGATGGCATTCGGGCCCACCGGGGTGACCCGGGATGCCACGAGCTCCAGGTCCTTAATCACATGTTTTGTCGTGTTAGGTGATACTCTACCACATAAAGTCACATTCGCTGACTCCATGGAGACGACACCCCGGGTGTTGGTCCCCGGACTGGGGAAAAGGGACACAAATGCAGACTGCCCGTTGGAGGGCCAGCTGTAGGGGCACGGGCGCCCGGCACACGCAGGTGGGACTGCAAACCGGCCGGCAGACGGTCTTGCCAGAGCTCTCACGCCCTTAACACGACAGTTCCACATCCAGCCCATCCAGCCGTGAGTCTCAGTGAAGTTCAGGGACGTTCACACGACATCGCGATAATCGCAGAAGCCTGGGCGCAGCCTGAGTGTTATGGGAGGTGATGAAATCCCGGAGTCCTTCCCGGGAAGGGAGGCAGATGCGTGGGGAACACGCAGGACACACGGAACAATGCACACATTGTGTTTCTCTTCTGGGAAACCTAGAAGCTTCTATCTGGACCTGTGCGTGTGTGTGTGTGTGTGTGTGTGGATACAGTTCTTACATTGTGGCAAAGTACATGTGACATTACGTTACCATCAGCCATTTTCAGGTGCACAGCTGGTGGGATGGAACACATTCACAGTTCACACCGTTGTGCGCCCATCCCCACCCTCCGTCTCCAGAACTTTCCATCTTCCCAAATGGAAACCGTCCGTGTGAAACGCTGACCCCCAGCCCGGGCGCCCACCGTCCGCTCTCCGTCTCTGGGAATCTGAAGACTCCAGGGGCCTCGTGTGAGGGGATCACAGGTGAGCATCACGTCCCCCCGGGTCCATCCACGTGGTGGCAGGTGTCAGAACGTCCATCCTCGTCAGGCTCAGGGACCGTCCAGGGAGCGGACGGACCACATCCATCCATCCGTCCGTCGTTGGACACGGGGTCGCTTCCCGATCAGGGGACCAGTCCTTCTGCCTGGGGGCAGGTGGGGGCGTCCCCCAGGCAGGCTCCGCGTGAATCCTGGATGCAACCCTCGGGTCAGCGTCAGTCCACCTCTGGGCGGCTTTCACGTTTGGGGATGGACCCAGTCGTGGGACTCCTGGGTCACATGGTAATTCGATTTTTAATTTTGGGGGGAAATGCCTCTTTTTTTTTTAATTTTTTTAACGTTTATTTATTTTTGAGACAGAGAGAGAGACAGAGCATGAAGGGGGGAGGGGCAGAGAGAGAGAGGGAGACACAGAATCCGAAACAGGCTCCAGGCTCCGAGCTGTCAGCACAGAGCCCGACGCGGGGCTCGAACTCACGAACCGTGAGATCATGACCTGAGCCGAAGTCGGACGCTTAACCGACTGAACCACCCAGACGCCCTAATTTTGGTAATTTTTTAAAGTAGGAAGGAGCTTGATTAAAATGTGCACGACGGGGCCCTGCCCCGCACCCACTGCATGAGAGCCGCTGCGTGGACACCTCCCGGGGGCTGCGAGGACTGACCGCCGTCCACAGGGTGGCAGCCGAGCCTCGCCCACCTCGTCTCCCTCCGTTCCCTTCATCCATATTCATGCTTTCATTCAGGCCTCCGGAGAGGTCCCGTGTCCCCGGGGGGCTGAGCCCTGGGCCGTCTTTGGCCACATGACATGACGGGAATGCCCACTGGCTCCCCCTCCCCGCTCCCACCCCAGACCCCGTGCCTGCCCTTCTGGTTCTGCAGCCTCCACACAGGCAGATGCTCTAATCACATCTCTTGGTCGGCGAGGCAGGTGCCTTTTCGGGCCACCGGTTTCCAAAAACATTCCCCAAGGGCCTGGGCTGGGCCCTGGCGGCCCCGACACTGAGACACTGTCCCTGCATTCCAGGAGCTGATAGTGACCTCTGAACAAGGTAGTGCAGGCTGGATAGGGAGCTTGCCAGGGGCCAAGGGGGAGAAAGGCGTTCTGGGCCCTTTCTCTTTGGATCCTTCGTGTCTTAGGAGGCAGGCCCCCCAACTGTGAGACTCCAGCCAAGGGGCTCAGAAGACCAGACCAGGGGACGAGAGACACAGGTCCGAGGGGCCGAAGCCAGGCTGGCGGTGCAAGCCTGAAACCAGCCTCCTGCCCTGGGGCCTCTCGCTTTTCCCAGGCTGGAGCAGTAAGGAGAGGGATGCAGGGCAGGCCTGAGTCAGTCACAGGCCGCGACCTCTGTGACTCCAGGCAGCGTGGGCCTCCCCGCCCTCCTGAGGTTCGCGCTGGAGCATCTGTGGGACCCCCAAGGCCCAGCAGTCACAAAGCTGGTGGGAGCAGTCCTGAGGGCATGCCCCTCCCGGCAACCCAAGGGGGCTTCCTGGAGGAGGCCAGAGGAGCGGAGGAGAGGGTCTCCCGGGCAGGGGAAGCAGGGAACCCCATGTCGGGCTGTCCCTGAGCACGGCCTCCCACAGGAAGAGGGTAGTATCGAGCCCCAGGCACATGGGCCAGCTGTGACGCACGGCTTCCTCACAGGCTGCTGTTCCCAGGGCTGGTTGGGCAAGAGCGTCCGGGCCCAGCCTCTCACCGCTGTGGGCATGACCTCACGAGGGGCCTTTCAGAGAGGTGCCCTCATTCCGTCTGGACCCAGCTGGACAGGACAGCGAGTGGCCTTGGCCGGAAGTTTGGCGACCAGTCTGTCTGTCCCCGGGGGAAGAAGGGGGTGTCCCCCCAGGGCAGGCCCTGCGTGAATCCCAGATGCGACCCTTGGATAAACATTAGTAAACTTGGCTCTGACCCACAGTCTGACACCGCAGACAGAGGCGAGGCCCAGCACGGCCCCACCCCCTTCACTGGTGCGGGGCCGCTTCCTGCCCCCAGGCCTTGGGGCGCAGGAGGAGGGATTGGGTTTGAACCCCTCCGGCTGGCAGTGTGACCTCAGCCGAGTCCCTAACTTCTCTGAGACCCCCACTCCGTTCCCCGCGGATCCAAGAGAGCAACCCCAACAGCCCCCACCTCGTCGAGGGACCATCAGGGACATAGAGGGCGCTGGGGCCCCGCCTCTCCAGCCTGCGGCAGTCGGGCACCCGCCCGGCCTAGAAGCCTGGGGAGGCCCCAGCGCCCCTGAGGTGCAGCCCAAATCCACACCGGGGTCCCCAGTGCCCGGCGGGAAGCCGTCCTGGTGGCTGTCCGATGGCCCAAAGCGGGCTCCCCCTGAAAGGTCTTCCCTTGGGGGTGCTGGCTCAGTGTTTTGCTCCCTCGTCATCCCTCCCAGCCCCCTTCGCCAGCGGCTCCCCCAGATGGGCCTGTTGGGGGTGGCGGGGCACAGGGCCCCCTCCTGGCTCCAGGCTTATGCTGCGGGGAGGGTAGCAGAGGCCGGCAGGCTCCCCACGGGGCGTCTGGGGGATATGGGTCTCAGGCCCCAGGCCAGGGGCTGTTGGCGGTGGAGATGCCTGGGTGGGCCGGGCCCCCGACCCCCAACCCCCCGGAATCCCCAGCCTGATTCCCACCCACCCAGGCTGTCCCGCCCCAGGTCTCCCTGCCAAGGTCGGAGCCAGGACTCTCCACCTGCCCTCCCAGCTCTGTCTGACACACACCTGTCAGAGCACCCCCCCCCCCCCGGGGGCCCTGACCCGTCAACGCTCCCCAGAGAGGCCCCGCCAGTGGCGGCCAAAGAGAGGAGCGCTGGACCGGCGGGAGGCGGCCTTACCCGGCCTCACCTACTCCCTCTCACTCGCCCTGCCCTTCCGCACCCCCGGCCACACCGGTGGGGACCGCTGGGCAGCTGACACCTGACACCATTTGCACAGGCCTGGCCCAAGCCCTCGTGTGAGCTGGCAGTGTCCTCGTTCCTCGTCGTGAGCCTGAAGGGCCGCCCTCTGAGAGCTCAGGGGACTTGCCAAGGCCACAGAGCTGGGGGTGGGGGGCGGGGGCAGCTTCACAGACCTGCACCCAGAAGGTCCTGCTCCACTGTCATTGGCTTGAAACCTGGGAACCTGGTTTTCATTTGTACCGCCCCGCAGGTGTGCCGCCTGGAGTGCTGGTCACCGCCCCCAGGGGGCTCCGTCCTTCCCTGTTCTGTGCGCAGTCTCCGCCCCCCCCCGCCCCGCCCCGCCCCACCCCCACAGCTGGGTTGTGGGGCTGGGGGGCCCTGGAAGGTGGGTGCTCTGGAGCGGTCCCCGCCCCCAGAGACCCCTTCTGAGGAGCCGGGAGCGGGCAGCCGTCACTCCTGCTCCCGTAAACCCTTTAGAGGAAGGGAGGAAATACCCATGACTCAGCCGCCCCCGCCGCCCCTCTCCAGACCGACCCTCCAGCACCCACAGCGCCTAGGGCCGAGCCCCATGGGGCTGTGCAGGCGATGGGAGTCCTCTGCCCAGACGCCAGGAGGACCGAGGGAGGAGGACAGGCCCCCTCGGGGTGCTGTTCCAGCACTTGCCACGTGTTCCCCAATCTAACGAAAGTGTTACTGTCCCCATGTCACAGAAGAGAAAGCCGGCTCAGAGCACCTGCTCTCCGGGTAGGCCCGGCCCAGGTGGGCGAGCGAAGGTTCCCGCCAGGCGCGGCCCGCAGGAGGGTGGGGGGTGAGGGGCAGGTGGGAGACAAGGCCGGCCGGGCAGGGCCATCGGACGGTGTCCCCAGGAAGGGTCCCCAAGGCGCGGGGGGCGTCCGCCGCGAGCCCTCGAGCGGCGGGCCTAGCCGCCGGAGCGCCGGGAGGGTGGGCGTCCTGGGCCGGCTCCGTCCCCGGGTGCTTCCCGGGGCTCCGGGCCGTGAGTCACCGCGGGCAGGGCCGGCCGCAGCGCATTCCTCCGCGGGGCCGGCGTCCGGGGCGGGGTTGGCGGGGCGGGGGGCGAGACCACAAGTCACCCCACGGGGCCGGGGGGCCGGGGCGGCGGGGGAACGGGAGGGGCGCGGGCAGTCGGCACCGGCGAGCTGACAGCCCCCGGCGGTCCTGGACGGCAGGGGCGTGGCCTCTGGTGGGGCGGGGCCGGGGCCAGGCGGAGGCGGGGCCGGGGCCCGAGGGGCGGGGCCGGGGCCCGAGGGGGCGGGGCCGGGCGCAGGCGGGGCCGACATAAAGCGTCGCCGGGCCGGCCGGGGCGCATCGCCAGCGCCGCCGCCGCCGCCATGAGGACGCCCGGCGAGGTGCTGCGCGAGGGCGAGCTGGAGAAGCGCAGCGACAGCCTGTTCCAGCTGTGGAAGAAGAAGCGCGGCGTGCTCACCCCCGACCGCCTGCGCCTGTTCCCCGCCGGGCCGGGCGCGCGCGCCAAGGAGCTGCGCTTCCACTCCATCCTCAAGGTGGACTGCGTGGAGCGCACCGGCAAGTACGTCTACTTCACCATCGTCACCACCGACCGCAAGGAGATCGACTTCCGCTGCGCGGGCGAGAGCTGCTGGAACGCGGCCATCACGCTGGCGCTCATCGACTTCCAGAACCGCCGCGCCCTGCAGGACTTCCGCAGCCGCCAGGAGCGCGCCGCGCCCGCCGCGCCCCCCGAGTCCCGGCCGGCCCGCGCGCCCTGAGCGCCGCCGCCGCGGTGAGTGCGGGGACGCCGTCCGGGGGGGGGGGGGGGCGCGCCGTCGAGGGGTCCCTGGGGCGCGCGGGCCCGGGCCGTCGCTGGCTCCTCCCGCGTCTGGGGCCTGGGGGGGGGGCGGGGAAGGGGGACCCACAGGCCGGACGCCGGGCCGCCAGCTCCCTAACCCTCCTCCTTCCCCCCTACAGGAGCCACTCACTCGACGACGAGTCGGGGGCCGCCCTCCCGCCGCCCACAGTGAGGACAGAGGCCGAGAGCCATGTCCCTGTCCCACAGAGAAGGACCTTCCCGTGCGGAGCCGCCGAGCCTCGGCCCGCTGAGCGGGCGCGTTAAATTATCAGACTATCTATGTATTTATTTTGATGGTTATTCGTCGTGGAACCGTCTGTCTTCATATGTAGTGTTTGCATCAGTATGTTCATTCCAAATAAACCACCTGACCCGTTCCCTTTTCTACCAGCCGCTGTGGTGCCGTGTGACCTTACTGCGGGAGGGTTGGCGGCCCTTTCGGTGGGGGTGGGAGTGGGGGTGGGGAGAGCTGCCACCCTGGCGGCCGAAGGGCCGGGAAGCCAGGGCACTTTGAATGAATGTAGTGTCATCCGCCGGGCCGGGTCCACACCCTCCTTGCCAAGCAGCCTCTCCAGAGGCTGGGAAGTGCCCTGAGGTTTGGCCCTGGCTGACTTCTGCTCCTGGGCGTGTGTCCGGAAGGACGGGGCCTGGTTTCGCTCAGGGAGGTCACTCCCAAACTGCCCCCCTGAGGTCAGGGCACCCCCTGCACCTGAGCTGCCCCTGCTCCCCACGGCCACCTGCCCCCCACCGCCCACATGCCACCTGTGCCCCCAGCCCCCCATTAGGGAGCCCTCAGCCCTCCGGCTGCGCGCCCCCTGTGCTCCCCTTGACCCCAGCCCTGCTGGGGCCCGGGCAGCTCCCCGCAGCCCCCACCAGGCCCCGCTGGCCCGCACCCACGGTGCTGGAGCGGGGAGGCGGCGGAGCCTCCGGGCAAGTGGGGGGAGGCCGGGGCCTCCTACTCCTGATGGTTGGCAGCTGGCGAGCCCTCCCTGTCCGGCCGGGTCCCCGTCCTCCGGAAGTCAGGCCGGCCGCCGCCGCGAGTCCAGCACTGCCTGATGGGAGGACACCCGAGGCGCGTTCCCGCGAGGAAAGGTGCACTGGCAGTGACCAAGCCGGAGCGCGGAGGGGGACCCTGATCTCTGGCCGCTGAGGGGCCTGCATTTCGGGGACCCTTCTGGCTGGAAGGGCGATGCCACTTGGGGGAGGCAGCGGCGTCGGGAGCGAACGACCAAACATCAGGCCCTGATGTCTGTCCCTCACACCCTCACACGGGACCGGGGGAGCCACGCAGGCCTCCGCGCAGGCTGGGTCCCAGGGCTCAGACTGGGGAGGGGCTGTCCCTTTGCTGCGAAGCCCAAGGAAACCATTTCCTGCAAGGAATTTTCTCCCAAACCGAACAGCACTCCTTACGAAGTCCCTGAGCCAGTGGGGGACTGCACTGGCCCCCGACGGACCCCTGTCCTGCCCCTCCCTGGAGACCTGCCCAGACCCTCATTGGGACAAAGGGTGAAAGTCAAGGTGAGACCCCCTCCCCCCACCGCCCCATCCCCAGTGAGGTTCACAGGCAAGCTGGTCTGGTCTGAGCTCTCGGGCCGGAGGGTGGACGGACCTCTGCTCTCTGAGGCCCTGCTGGTTGGACCATGGAATTCTGGGGTTGGGGGTCCTGAGTTGTGAACTAGCTTCTTTTACAGGCAGCCCGTGGGGAGGTGGGGAGTGGCCTTCATGGTCTCAGGGTCACCTGCTGACCCCACTGGCATTGTTCTGTCCACACTGGTCACGCTGGCCCCCCTGTGCCCCGGTGCCTTCCTCCCTACAGCTGGGTTGAGGGGGGGGGGAGGGGGAGGGGGGGGGCTCCCCGGGCCTGGGTCCACTGGCGGGCCATTTCCCTGGGCCTCTCTGCAAGCCTCAAACTCCTCATCTTTGAAAACAACCTGTTTCCATTCACGTGAGGTGACTGACAAGGGCAAGCAAGCAGGCAGCGCGCTCGGCCCCGAGGCCAAGCCGGTGGAGGACTGGGGGCGGGTGGACAGCTCCAGTCTCGGGGGGTTTGAGCAGAGCTGTCTGGGCGGCAACAGGGGGGCCTCCTAGCTGGGGACGGACTCCTCGTGGGACGGACTCCAGGCGGGGGAGGGCCTGTTGCACAAGGACAACTTGGGTGATCAGGCTCTCTCCAGAGCCCTGGGGCCCGGCTGCATGCCCCCTCTTCCAGGAAGCTCTCCGGCATCTGACCCTCCGTCCCTCCATGGCTCACCCCCAGGTCCCCTGTTTAACCCACGGGAATTTGCAGGACTCAGGCTGGAAGAGTTTATTGCCAGTCTGTGCCCTGGGGCCACTGGTCACCGGACTCAGTCCTTCTTCCGGGGCACAGGCTGTCTCCAGAGCACGAGGAGGACAAGGAGGTTGATGGCAAACTGCACGTGGCCAAAGACGGGGACCCCAAAGCTGCGGTACAGGAGGCCGCCCAGGGTGGGCCCCAGGGTCTGAGTCAACGGCTGCACGGTGGCACAGAGGCCCAGCATGGTCCCTGAGGGGTGGGGGTGGGCGGCAAGTCAGGCTGCCCTGGCCACCCGCTTCCCGGACGCAGCCCAGGTCTCCCGTGTTCACCGCCCCCAACCCTGTCCCCCAGCTCCCTCCACCCAGACTGCGCTTTTCGGACCACCCAGCCACTCAGGGGCCACACGGGTGCCTGCACCCTGCCCCAGAAAGCTCCCAAGCCCAGGAGGAGCCCCGGAGTGGAGCCACAGGTCACGGGCCAGGCCCCGCCCTCTCAGGCCAGTTGAGCCTGGACAGAGCCTCCCTGACCTGGGGACGGCGGGCTTGGGGGGAGATCCTCCTGAGCCACAGAGTGAGGGCTGGGGCTGGGGTGCAAGGCAGGCTCCCCACAGCCTCCACCACCCTCCTACCTACTGGAGGATGCCCTCCGCAGGACCGGGGCGGGGTCCTGGGGGCCCTCGAGGGGCGGCCCGCCCGCCTCTCTGCACCCACGTCCTCCCCGGGCTCACCTGGCCGCCTCTGCCCCCGGCTACCTGACTCCCCTGTCACTAGGCCCCTCCGGGCAGCTGTGTCCTGTGTGTGCGTGCGTGTATTGTCAAGACGTGCGCCCAGAGGGTCCCCAGCTCCGGGGGCTCAGGGCCCCGCTCCGCTCGGGTTGCCGGAGAGCCCACAGGGTGAGCTGGGAGCGGCCTGGTCCGGCCCCGCCCGGGCCCAGGGCCCGGCGTGGGGGAAATTTAAGAGCGGCTTCTCCCATCGCCCACACGCCCTGCAGACACCGGGAGCGATTACCGCCCCCTCTGTGGTCTCGGGTTCCCAGGCTGGCGCTGGGAACCAGCTTCCCTGTCCCTCCGAGCCGAGGGGCGGGGCCTCAGGTGCGGCCCCGCCCTCCTCCCTGCCGGGCCCTGCCCCCATCTCTCCACGCTTCGTTCCCCGGCGTCCTCCTGGCCTCTCCTGGGGGCCGGTCCAGCGCTCCAGGAAGCCCTCCGGGCCCTGCCTGGCCTCCCCGGACCAGAGGCAGCCCTGAGATGCCACCTTGCAACCATGGGCCATCGGGTTCCCATCTTGGCCTCTAGAGCTCAGCCTGCCCCTCCCCCCTTGGCAGACAGGCGGCAAGAGCTGGAGCGAGGGGTGGCCGGTCGGGTGGGCTCTCTAGCCTGCTGGGGAGTTCTTCAACCCCAACCAGCCACAGGAGCCCGTGGGGCCACCTGCACCATTGCCCCCGGGGGCAGGGCAGGGGCGGGGAGCTGAGTCTGGACAGGAGGCTTGTAGGCCTCTGGAAAGAACGCTGAGCACAGAGTGAGGGCTGGGGGATCCCCTGTCTGGGGACACCCGTGTCCTACGGGAGGGGGGGCGCTGGGGGCTTTCTGGGTTTAACCGGCTGCGTGCCTTCCCCCACTCACTCAGGGAGCACGGGCACCCCCGACCCACCCCGTGCTGGAGGGGGGACCCCGCCTCCCGGCCTGGCAGCCCCCTGTGCTGACCACGCTTGGCCCCACTGGGCTGTCTTCCTAACTGGCCTCTTCAGGAGCCTTTCAGTTCCAACCCCCTCCACACCTCGCTGAGCCGGGTCCTGGCCTGGAATGTTCCAATCTTCCCCTTCCTCTTTATAGGGAAATCCTGCCCCTGCTTCACAGCCCAGCCAGACAGCAGCTCCGAGAAGCCCCCTTTCCACCCCCCAGGCCCAGCCCAGCCTGGTGGCGGCCAGAATTCTCACCTGAGCCATCTTGCAGCCCCCCCCCCCCACTTGGACCCCGGGCCACCCACCCCACTCAGTACTCACTGGGTCTGGGCGGACCCAGCCTGAAACTGGGGGGGGGGGGGGGGGGGGCTGCATCCGAAACTGCCCAGAGGGCTTCCCAGAGAGGAGGCCCCGGGGGTCCCCTGCCCCTCACTGGCTCACCCGTGTCTGCGGCTGACACAGCCTTGGTCAGCATGCTGTCGGTGACCACGTTGAGGGCACACAGGCTGAAGACCAGGCCAGGCATCAGGAGGCAGAAGTGGAGGACGTCGGACATCAGTGCCTGGCACGGGACAAGGAGGCCACGGGATTGGGGGGGCCACGCAGGACCGGGGTGGAAGGGCCCATCCCCGGAGCCCCGTAGAGCCGGCCCCGGGGGGAGGGGGCCCTGGGGCTCACATGCAGCCTGGGATGTGCAGACGGCTGGGGTGATGGGCCCGGGACCCCGCTGTCAGTGGGGTGCAGCCCCGAGGAAAGTGCTCACCATGGCCGGTCCCACCAGGACGAAGCCCAGCACGCTGGCCCGGAGCAGCGCCCTCTCGGAGAAGCGACGGCTGAGCCGCCCGATGACCAGGCCCTGAATGACCTGGGGAGACAGAGCGAGAGGCCGGCTGGGAGGGGTCTGGCCGGGGGCGGCCCCCCCCACAGCTGGGGACCCCCTCCCAGCCCTAGCAGCCACCCGGCCGGAGGAGAAGGGCGGGTCCCGAAGCGGCCAGGTCCTCGGGGGGCGGGGTGGCCTGGGCACCGCACGTTGGCACCCATACACCCGGACAGTCATCTCCAAAACGAGTCCCGTGTCCTTAATTTCCAGCGCGATGAACACATTTTCATCAAGCGAAGGCCGACTAACTGCTCACAGGCGGCTTCGGGGGGGGGCAACGGCTTCCTCTGCGTGGACCCTCTCCACAGCCCCCACCCCAGTCTGAGTAAATCCAGGTCCCTCCTGGCCCTGCGGACCCCCGACATGTCCTCCGAGCCCAGTCTGCTGCCTCAGCCAGCTCAGCAGCTGGCATGCTCCCCACCCCAGGGCCTTTGCACTTGCAGCCCCTCCCGACCCCCCCCCCCCCAACCGACTGTCCCATCTAAAATTGCACCTCTGCCCTTCTGAGGACCCTTATTCTCCTCTGACAGCTCATCACGCCTGGCCCATGAGATGAGGGTAGTCGGGGGCTTATCTCTGTCTCCCCCCAGGCCTGTACGATGGACGCTTCCCACCACTGTGGTGGCACCGTGCCTGGGGTGGACGTGAGGGCCACGTGGGGGCTCTTGCAGGACGGCCTGCGACAGACAGGGGTCTGCAAGTCCGCTGGGGTGGTGACGCCATCCCTCAGCACCGTCTGGGCTGCCACTCCCCCCAGCCCCCCACCCCAACGCCCCCCACGGGGAGGGGGATGCCGTGGTCCCCTTGGGGTCAGGCTGCAGCCGACACGCTTCGGGGTGGGGCAGGAAATGGTTTGCGGAGGGAGGCAGCAGGTGGGAGCCCAGCTGTGGGGGCGCCCAGGCTGCCTCTTGAGACCCTCGGTGACCGGCCCTACCCCGTGGGGCTGGGGGCTGGGAGGTGACTGGCAGAGGGGGCCTCAGGCCTCTCCCTGTAGACACAAAACCCCACCCTCTGCCCGCAGAGGTTCCAGACACAGCTGGGGCCTCAGCTGCCCCCGGGGGTCGCCCGGGTGCTGGAGCCCCAGGCCCGTCTCAGGCAGGGCCACCATCGGGCACCTTGCCTCGGGCCAGGCCAGAACTACCCGCGTCTGTCCCTGAGGGTCTTAGGGGGTCTCTTGGCTTTCGCAGAGGTACAGGCCTGGTCTCCTGGGTCTGGGAGT
Source organism: Panthera uncia (assembly GCF_023721935.1). Classification (NCBI taxonomy): domain Eukaryota; kingdom Metazoa; phylum Chordata; class Mammalia; order Carnivora; family Felidae; genus Panthera; species Panthera uncia. The sequence goes on along the minus strand of NC_064808.1, from coordinate 1,272,924 downwards.
CTCCAGGGCAGGGCCCCGGCGGGCTGGAGCGGCCATTTAGAACCCGCGGCCCCCAGCTCTGGAGAATTATCATTGTTCTCAGTCTGTGGCCCACCGGCCGGGCGGCAGCAGCCCTGAGGCCTTCCCGCCCTTGTGGCTGCTATTTTCGCACCAGGGGTGAGACCCGTCCTGGGCCCAGAGGCGTGGGGAGCAGATGCCCAGGAGGAGCTGGGAATGTCACACGCTTCCCTCCCCTTCAGACGGTCCCAGAATAGCCCCTCCCGCACTCAGGCTGTCGCCACCTGTCCCTGCGCCCCGGGCCCTGGTGCAGATGCCCAGGAGGAGCTGGGGCCTGGGAGACGGGCCGCCCCGTACCACCGGAAGGCGGCTGCCCGTCTCAGGGCGCCTCGCAAGGACCGAGTGACCGTCACCTGGGTGGGGCTTCCTCCTCTTCTAAGAGCTTGGCCGTGTTAGCTCACCTCATCGGCCCAGCCACCCCACAAGGGTCACTCGCTTGATGGGCAAGGAGACCGGGGCTCCAAGGGCCCGAGGAACTTGCCCGCGTCTTGTCACGTGCCCTACCACCGGCTCTCTCCCGCCCTGTCCTTCTGCTGGGGGGGCGCCCGGCCGCACACTCGGAGGACCGTGCACCCTCGCATGCTTCCAGACAGGAGGCCAGGGGCTCGCCGGCCTCCTCTGGGTACCAGCCCCCTCCCTCCCCTCTCTGGGGCAGATGAGTGTGCAAACCGGGCGCAGGCCCGTTGGTGGCTGCCTCGGGCAGGGAGGGGAGGGCACACTCCCGGGGGCAGGAGGGCAGCCGGAAGCTAACGGTACAGAACAGCGATGGCAGGCGCTCAGGGCAGCGCCCTGCGAGGCCCGTTGCGTCTGAGACGCGCCCCGCGTGCCCGGCACCCACTCACCATCTGGAGAAGCCCGAAGAAGGACAAGAGGTAGCCGGCCTGGGCCGCATCCAGCTGGAAGAAGTCCATGGAGACGATGGGGAACATGACCATGAAGAGCCCTGGGAGGGGGGTTCAGGGAGGGCGGGTGACTGTGGGGCCCTGGCGGCCTTGCCTGCGATTTGGTGGCTCTCTGGCACGGGAAGCGGGGCCCCAGGGACCGAGGTAGCCCGTGCGCAGGAAGGTGCCGGAAGCTACCCCGTGGCTGGGCGGGAGCCCGGGGCATCCTGTGCGAAGGCGGTCGGGAGGTGGGGGGCCCGGGGCTGACCGTGTGAGAGGATTTGACCCCGGACCCACTGGTGGCCCCCGAAGGCCCCTTCGACCGAAGTCGGACCGGAGTCTCCGGGCGCCGGCCCAGCCAGGCGGCCCCCTGACTCAGCCTCCAACCCCGCTGCCCGGACCCCGAGATTTGCAGCACAGTTTTGCAAGAAGCCCCTGCGGGTGAGGGATTAGCCCTGGAGCACCAGCACGCAAGCCTCGCTAATTTGTTCTCTGCGCTGCCCCCAAGGAGAGGACCCCGGACGGGGGCTGGAGGTGGGTGCTGGGCACCCCTGAGGGTTCGTCTCAGACGCACCGCCTCCCTTGCTCTCGGACGGACCCCGGGGGGCTTGCCAAGCACAGGGCACTTCGGACTGTGCGTGAGGGGGGCCCTGCGGGGCTGCAGGGAATGGGGCACCGCTTTCCCCTCCTCCCTCCCTCCCTCCTCCACTCGGCAGGAACCAGGGGGCCGCCCCTTCTCCAGGACGTGTGTGAAGGGGAAAGCGTGCGGCCCGGGATACAGGGCGGAGAAGGGGGACGCCCTGACCGCAGGCCCCCTCCCCACGGCCCCGAGCTCTCAGCTGCACCAGGTCTGGGACTCACCGAACGGGAGGCTGGACGCCACCTTGATGAGGAACACGGGCAGGACCCCCGACTGCAGCAGCAGGCGGGTGATGGCCTTCAGGTCAAACACGTTGGCCTGGGGTCCGCCTGGGGGGACCCGGAGAGGCTGGGCAGGCCTCAGCCCATTTCCGCCTCCCTGACCTGGTCTCGGCCGGGCTGCAGGGTCCGGGAAAGCACCCCGCACCCATGCCGGCACCTGCTCTCAGCAGATACTCCTCCCTCTGGCCGTGGCACCTGCTCGTGGGCTCGGGAGCCCACAGGCCCCGGCACCCCCCTTCGCTGGCCCCTTTGGGGGCACCGGGCAGCTCGTCACGCTCCTAGGGCTGAGCCCTCCGCCCCCACTGACCCTGGAGCCCCCGAATTCTGGGAGGCGCTCCGGAAACACAGTGCCTCTGCTGTCGGGCCACCTGGCCTGGCCCTGGCTCCCCCAGCCCGTGTGACCCAGGCAGTGGCTCGTGGGCACCATGGCACCTGGCGATTTGGGACTCAGGAGCCTGGCTAACACTGCCCCGTGGTCCTTCCCGTCCTCCCCGGGCCTCTCGCCTACATCTCTCCTGCCTCCAGCCTCAGCCTCTCTGATGCCCCCCCCCCCACCCCCAGCAGACAGGAAGCCACTGTCGTGCATCTTGGCCTTGGGCGACTCTCCCTGCAGGGAGGCCCAGGGTGCTGGCTGGGGAGGCGGAGGGCTCAGGCCTCATACCCGCCCGGCGTCCAGGTACCGCGTCCCTGAGGGGGCCGGCCTGGCGGGGCGTCCCAGGCGGGGCTTACCTGCGGGGACCGCCCGGTCGTGGGCACTGGCCCCTTTCGTGCTAACGGGGATAAAGGTAAAGCTGAGGACAGCTCCCACGAGGTTGGCCACCAGAGCCACAGTCGCGGGGCAGTGCATCCTGGGGGCGACAGTAGTGGTCACACAGGACGTGGGTCCCAGGCTGTGGGCACCACACGCGGCCCCTACCGGCCCCTTCGGCCACAATGAGGTCTCAGCAGCTGAGAACCGCTCAACCCCACAGCCATGTCCCCACGGCCTGTGACCTGGAGGGAGGGGACGGGACCCTCAGGGCGCATTCATTAGGTGACAGAATGAAGGGGCAGACGAAGCCGTCACCGGGTCCGACGGTCACACTGCAACGGCGGCTTTCGGCAGCCACAGCACGTGGGCCCCGGTCCCCGAGCGCGAGCCCGGGAGGTGAGCCCCGGCGGGCTGGGCGGGGGTTCTCCCAGGAGGTGTCGAGGGGTGGGAAGACCCCCAGGGGCCGACCCGGTGCCTGCGTGGTGTGCACCTGCTGCTCCCAGCCGGGGCAAGGGCGTTGGACACCTGGGGGCCCGCGCCTCAGCCCCGGGCGGTGTCTGGACGGGGATCTCCCTGCACAGCCCTGGACAGAGGACCAAACGGGTTCCCAGAGGAAAGGTCCTGCCTCCTTCTGCGGGGACTGGATGGGCCTCCCGGGGTGGGGGACGGCTCGACTGTCCCTGTAGGTGACGCTTCTCTGTCCCTGGGGGCTGATGGGGAGACACACGCCAGGCGGCACTGGGGCCGGGGCGCCAGGAGGGGGTGCCGGCGACCCCGAGGTGCAGGGGCGGGCCGGGGCTCGGGTCTGCATCTCAGCTCCACCTGCACGAAGACCATGAGACCCCGCGCGGCCTCCTCTGTGTCGTGGAGACCGGCACGCCTCCTTCCCTTCCCTCCTGGGGAGCGCTCCTGTTCCCCCTCGACCTGGGGGGTGGGACATTCCGGGCTGGGGGAGGGGCTTTGGGCACCACCCTCAGGATGCCCTCCCTCCTGCCCGCCCGCACCGAGGACCCTGACTCGGGAGGGCCCTCAGCTTCCGATAAAACCTTTCCGGGCTGTGGGTCATCAGGTGGAAACTCAGGCCCTGACCCCTCCGGTGACCCCACGTCACCTGACGATGCTGGCCCTGGGGCCAGCCCTCGTGACCGTCCCCGTTTCCTCCTGCGGGCCAACCGCCCCCTCCTGGGGTGGGAGACGGAGGGAGGAACACGTGGGAGCCTCTTACTGAGCCAGGCTGCTCGGCCCTTCCAGGCTGGTGCCCGGCCAGAGAGCCCTTCCCCTCAGCGGCAGCGGGAGCTCCTATGCACCCTGCAGGAGCCCTTCTCCGTGCGCCCTGGCAGTCCTCCCCAGGGGGCACTCTGTCCTCTGAGAGGGGCTCGCTCCTTCAGACACACGGTGCCTGGCCCTGAGGACGACAGCCTGGGCGGGACCCCGAGCCAAGACCGCAGAACAGGTGAGAGCCGTTCACCCGCACGCAGCCCTGACACCCAGCTGAGCGGAGCTCCCGCTCAGGGCCGCGCAGCATTGGACGAGAGGGGGGTGGGTGTCCCCTGCATCTCCGAGCGAGGCCAGCCACAAGCTGAGTGCCCCCGCCCCGCCCCCCACGGCTGCACGTGTGCACACGCAGACGAGCAAGGCACACACACGTACACACGCACACACAGGGGTGCACACACACAGGGCTCCTGTGGGCAACCACAGCCAGGAAAGGCCCTGTTCCCCGTGGGGTCAGCGAGGCGTGGGGGCGGGGCCGCCCCGTGTCCCCGGCCGGGACCTGCCCAGGCGCACACAGTTGGTCCAGCATGCACGTGCTGCGGACCCCCCCATCCCCCCACTGGCCCATGTCAGGGCCCCCGGCCGACTCCCACTGCCGGGGATGGTGGGCACCAGGCTTCCAAATGAACGGGAATTCCCACGGACTGACGCCCCGGGGAGGGACGAGGCCAGCACGGACCAAAGCCCCCTCCTCCGCTGGCAGGAACTGATCTGTGACGTGGGCAGGGACACCCCGGGCCCGGTGGCTGTCCCCAGAGAGAAGGGCCCTTTCTTCAGGACCCGCACGTCACTGCGCGGGGCCTGGGGGGCAGGGACAGAGCCTGCTTTCTTTGCCAGATGCCCCGGAAATTCGTGGGAGCAGAGGCGGCCACTTAGGTGGCTATTCTGGGAGGCTGGTGACAAGTGTGGGCTGGGTGGCAAGGAGCCAGGCCCCTTCTTGTGGGCGCTCACCCCCCCCCCCCCCCCGCCCGGCATGCTAGCTGGTAAACCGAAGGAAACACAAGGACTCTGGGGGCCCCGGAGGGAGTCGAGGGGCCACAGCTTCCCAGGGGATGTCGGAGGGAGGGAGTGTCCTTCCTCCACCCACGCTCACCACAGGCCCCCTTCCAGCTCCCCCAGGACAAAATGCCAGAAAGACCTCATGCCTCTGCGTGGAGGGACTTCTCAGCCCTTTCTGGCCTTGTGCCCCCACCGGGTAGGCGGGCGGGCACTGCTCTGCCCTCCCGGACGAGACTCGACGCCCCTCCCCAGGGACCTTCGGGTCAGTGCGCCCCTGAGCACGAGGCAGAATCAGCTCCCTTGCTGGGGGCCTCCTGCTTCCTTTGTGCAGGATCACGAGGGGCGTCTGCGAGCCGTGGTTGTTGGCTCATTGGACGGACGGGAGGCTGGAGGGATGAAGGCCGGGAATGGACTCCGGGCAGAACTCCGGGCACCAGTCTTTTGTCCCTTTGCCCTTCCCGGTGGCGACCTTGCTGGGTGACTTCCTTTCCTCAGATGCAAATGAGGGCCACCCTCCCCGGGGACACCCTGTCCCCATCCCCCATGGGCTGCACGGGTCCCCGGGGGCCGCCTGGCCGTCCTGGAGCCCAGCCCACCGGCCTCCGTTCGTCACGGCTGGTTGCCCACGCTGGTCAAACGGTGCAGGCTGCAAACGCCACCTCTCACCTCTATCTCGAGGGCCTGGAGTTTGCCAGGCCGACAGAATCAGGAGGGCGGTGGGCTGGGCCATTGGCCCACCCTATGTGGACTGGCCACAGGGTGACAGTACTCGGGAAGCCTGGGCCACCCTCCCTCCTGCTCTGTGGCTCCCCTGGCCCAGGGGACGCAGGGCCTCCCGGGTGGCACCCCCCTCTCCTATCCAACCCGGAGGGCAGGCTGGGGTCAGCTGGGGCCCAGCCTCATGTGACGCTTGGCTGTGAGGGTCTCCAGAGAGTCACTGGACGTCCAGCCTGGGGCTTGGGGTGAAGTGCCCCTGCCCTGCCCCATCCACATCCCATGATATTGTGGCAAGAACAATATCTGTCTGATATGTTCTGAATGTCAGACAATGTCTGACATTTTCAATGTCTGAAAATGGAAGTCTTTGTGGGGCCACTCCTGATTCAGCCTCCCTCTGGCTTCTGGGTCCCAGAAAAAAGGCCTAAAAGCCTTGTCTGGCCTAACACTTTGCAGCCCTCTGTGTCCCCAGAGCACCTGATCCCTCCAGTCCCACCCACACAGGCCTCCGAACAAGCCCTAGGCCTTTTCCTGCCCCAGGGCCTTTGCACAGGCTCCCACTCTGCCTGGAACACTGTCTGTCCCAGCCCCACCTGCAGTAGCTGCCTTCTCTCTCACTTCTCGGGTCTAAGCTGAGCTCGCTCTTGGCCAGGTGGGCCCTGTGCTGTGTGTACTTCCCGCTGCCCGGAAAACCCAGGGTCTCTCGGTCAGGTCTCTGTGTCCCCTTGCGGTGGGGAGGCCGCACACCGGGCTGGCCCCGCACGGCCTCAATGAGCCATCGTGAGCACCGAGTGGGGCAGGCCGCCTGGCTGACCCATGAGTCACTCCTGTCCCAGTGTGTTTACTCATTAACTTCCAGGGGAAGCGGCCGTGTCACCCGGGCGGAAGCCCTCTGTCAGCAGGATGAGGGCTTCCTGTTCCCCGGCCAGACCAAAGGCTGAGACGGAGTCCCCAGTCTTCAGGGCTGCAGATAAGGAGTATAATAAATCCCCTCGGAGTCGCCGAGCGCCCCCTAGGCAAAGCTCGCCCTGGGGCCAGAGTGGGGCCCCTCTCCCGCATTAGCGCCCAGGAGGGCCGCCAGTGACGGTGACACCATCGGCACCATGTCAGTTTGCCTGACCCAGCCCCCAGCCGGGCCCAAATCCCCCCGAGCCGAAAGGAGTTGCTACCCTCGGGGGCATCTGTCCAAATCCCGACCTCTTCCAGGGGACGGAGCCCAAGCCTCGCACTCGGCGGGGGAAGCCTGTCCGCACTGACTCCAGCCATCAGGCCTGGGGGCTGGCTCGACGTTCGACGGGGACCCCCGGACCCCCCCCCCCCCGGGACCTGACTCAGCTGGGCTCCCCAGGCTGGTGCTGCCTACCGCCGAGGCCCAGGGCGCACTTGTGGGAAGGGCGTGATAGAGGCCTCCCCAGGCTGTGAGGCGCTGGGCTCAGGGCCATGAGTCACCGAGCGGCCCCCACCTGCTAAGTGACTCAGGGCCTGGGCCCTGGGTAGGAGAGCTCCAGGCTGAGCCGAAACCAGTTCTACCGGTGCCCGCCCCACACCCGGAGGCTGCCAAGGGCACTTCCTCTCCCCTCACCTGCTCCCGGAGGTGGGGGGACACGGCTGATGCCTTTTGGGGGAGGGGTCACCGGGGCACGGGAGGCAGGAAGATGGCAGCCAGGGAGCCCTCACAGCGTGCCTCGGTTTTCACCGAGGAAAAGGAAGGAAGGCGGGATGTGGCCCTCGCCACGGGGCTTCGGGGTCCGGGAGCCCGCCTCCGCCGAGCCTTGGATGGGGAGGCTCACTGTCTCCGGGGCCTCCGTTTTCCCACCAAAGGATGCATAGGGTTATAAAATACCTTCGATCTTGGGATGAAAGAAGGCAGGGAAGTGAATGGATATTTCCAGAACATGAGGGCAGGGGCGCAGGCAATCTTGGGGGAGGCCCAGGGGAGAGGACAGTGAGTTGTGTCTTCTGGGTCAGCAGCTGGGACGGAAAAAAGGAAGGTGACGACGAGAGGGGACGTGGGGGGGGGGGACAAGAGGGGGCGTGGGGGGAGGGCTGGGGGGTGGTCCTAGGCACAGGCACAGTCGCAGGCCCCACAGCAAGCGAGGGTGGGCCCATTTCACGGGTGAGAGCACCTGTCAAGGTGACCACGGTAACAGGCGCCTGGCTGTTGAGTCCAGGTAGGTGGGGCAGCGTGGGGGCGGGGAGGCTCCTCCCCGCCCTGCCTCTCCCTCTCCCGCACACTCTTCACGCCCTGACGTCCCCCCTCCCCCCTGCCCAGTACACCCTCCCGACCCTCTTCCTTTTCTCCCCGGGAGCGCAGAGGCTCTCCTCCTCTTGCTCCTGGTCTAGCGACTGAGGCTCCCATCACCCCCAGCGGCTCATGTGCCGGCAGAACCCATGGTCACTGCCGCCCCTCGGAGCGTCAAGGGTCCTCCCCTCTTTGACCTGCACACCTCTCGGCTTCCGGATGTTCTCCTGGATCTCCTTCCCTTCTTGCCCTCACTGTACCCCCTCCTTGACCCCCGCTTCTAATGTGACGTGCCAGGTTGGGGCTCGGGGCTTGGGGCTCAACCCGAACCCGTTCCTGGGGCTTAAAAACCACCCACCTGAGGACACAGCCCTGCTCTGCTCACTATAGGTCCCCTCACTCAGCTGCCCGATCCATAGCTGCCTGGAGGGCCTAACGGGCACCAGACTCAGCCCAACGGAGACCCAACTGCCGCCGCATGCGGATGGCTCAGATCTCAGCAGGGTTCACGGCTCCCCCCAAGGCCGGCCCCAGAGTCCAGGCGTGGCCTTGAGTTCACACCTACATCCCAGCCATCAGCAAATCCGAGGCAGACCCCGCCTCCTGCCCACCTCTGCTCCCTGCCCTCCCTGCTCCCCACTCCATCCACACCGGCCTCCCCGGTCGTCCTGCCGCCCCCCTCACCTCCTGCAGGTGACACCCTGGTGACCACCCGTCTGTCTGGCCCCCGATCGTGCTGTATTACTTCTCACGCCAGGCAGTTCACCCTGACCCTTTAGAAATACGTGTCATTTTCATTTCCTCCGAGGACCCGGCCTGTCCTAGCCACCACGGTATCCCAGAACCTGGAATCCCAGGGCACCTAGTAGCTGCTCAATAAATCCCGGTGAGGAAGCAGATGAAAGGAATTCTGCCTTCCCCCCCTGCAGCCTCCTGGCTGAGGTGCTCCGTGGAGACAGACATCTGCACCCCAGACTCTGATGAAAATCCCGGGGTGGGGAGCTGGTGGAGCCGGCCACGGGACCCTCCCCTTCCCCCGTCCCTGCGGATCAGCCGTCACCCGCTGCATCTACCACTGTTGGGGGCTGTCTGGAGGCACTGGGGGAGCCTGGGGAGACCCATGCCCCCAGAGGCCCAGGGGCCAGCACAGGCTCATCCCAGATCAGAAGGAGGGCTGTCCACAGAGGTGCCTGTGTGTGTTCCTCTGTGTGTGTGTGTGACTTCAGAGACCAGCAAGTTTCCTGTCCTGAATAGGACCCCAGGGCAACTCCCTAAGGCCGGCACGGGTGGGTCCCCAGCTGGCACAGGGCCTCCCATCCACAGCTGGGCACCCACATTCCAGACCAAAAGCAAAGACTTGAGTCGAAGGAAGGCAAGGAGCAAGGTCCACTCCTATGAAAGAAGCCGATTTTGAGTGGGTGTTGGGGCTGCTGGGGAGAGGGAGGAGGAATGGGGGTGGGGCAGCGGAAGTGAGGATCCCCGCCCACGCCTGGCAGGGCCTGTCCAGGGCTCGGTGTCCCGGGTTCAAGGTTCCTCTCTTCTCCCAGGGGGCACTCCAAGGACTGCTGCTGCAGACGGCTCTGTGCAGTTACGGAACCGCCCACAGGCTGCCCTCGAGTCCTCCTGCCCGCAGCACCCCCATCGCAGGATGCCCACTGGTCATCCGGGGACCCCGCCTCCAGGGCCTGCCGTCCAATTTCTTCAGGTCCGGCCTGGTTTTCATGTGACCCGGGCCAGCCGCGTGCGTCTCCCTAGCCTGGGACCTCCTGGTGCCCTCCGTGCTGCCCTGGCGCGCACCCTGCGGGACTGCACGGGCCGCGCCACCTGCTTGGGTCGGCTCCCGTCCCTGGCCTGTCCATCCTGCCAGCCCCGCCCACCCGCTCGCCGCGCCCCCTCCGGCCCCGCCCGCTCACTAGCCACGCCCCCTCCAGCCCCGCCCACCGCGTGGGTCCCTGCTGACCGTCCCACACCTGACCCAAGACTTTCCGAGGCCCGGCGAGGCGGTCGGCCTGGGTCCACCCAGTCTCGGCCATCCCGACCAGCACCCGCACCCCGCTTCCTGGCCCGCCGCACCCCCCCCCCCAGCCTGGTTCCAGCCTCGGCCACTCACCCGCACGTGGCGCTCAGGGTCCCGCCGAGCAGTGAGCCAAAGATCATGCCGACCCCGAAACACAGGCCGAGGCGGCCCAGGGCCGCGGGCAGCTCCTGGGGCTCAGACAGGTCCGCGATGGTCATCTGCGCGACTGGGTGCAGGGCGGGGACTGAGCCGTGCGGACCCCTCGCGGAGCCCCGAGCGGCCTAGGCCCGGACCGCGCCCCACCCCGCACCCTGAGGGTGCCCCGCGCAACGCCGCCTCGTCCACACCCCCCAGGACCTACTCCGCACCTGCACAGGCCACGCCCCCCACCCTCAGCCACCTGCCCGCCCCCCAGGCCACGTCCCCATGTCAACCCCCCCCCCCCACCTCGGTCCTGCTCTCTGGCCTAGACTGGTACCCAGAGGAGACCCGCCCCCGCACCTCCCTCAGGTCGTGACCTCAGCCCCCACCCCCCCCCCCCAGTCCCCCCGCAGCCCCAGCGGGCCCCCGCCTGGCCCTACCTGGCATCCCCTGCATGAACGCGACAGGCAAGGGCGTGGCGTAGAGCAAGGCCACGCCGGGCAGGGCCGGGCTGCAGGCGGCCGCCAGGAGCAGGTAGAAGGCAGAGGACGCCAGGAAGGTGAGCGTGAACGCGGCGCGGGCCCCGCGCCGGTCGGCGAACCTGGGGGAACCGAACCTGTGATGCTCACAGATACCAAGCAGGTCCTGCCAGCTCTGCCCCTGACGCCCGCCCCCTGGGGCTGCCGAGGAGCTAGGCCGCAGGGGTCTCCTCTCGGAGCCTCAGTGTCGCCATCCTTCCAGTGGGTCAGCTTTCGGCGACCTGGGGGTGTCTGGCCCAGCAGGGCCTTCCTTCTCCCTTTGAGAACACCTTGCGGGCTCCAAAGGGAGCAAGGTGCGTGTGTGTTGTGCAGAAAGTGTCTCCAGGCTCCTGCCCTGTCTCCACCCGGCCTCCGAGCAGGGCCGTGAAACCCTTGGGAGCCCTGCTCGGTCCGACTTTACCGCCTCTGGAGCCCCTTTTCTGGACAGTTCCCCCGAAGATCTGACGCCTGCCACGTGGATCTCCACCCCAGGGTTTGCGGGAGGATGATGTCTGCCCTCATGTCCCTGAGCCCGGGGCCCCAGCAGCGCTGAGGCCGGTGGACGTGTGGGGGTCCAGGGGCGTCGCTGGTGGGACCCCCAGCTCGGCAATGCTGGACGTTTCCAGCCACGACAGCCCTGCCGGGACAATCCCCTCTTTGGCCACAAACCAGAATTCGTGGAAGAGGCGGGCAGGGCCCCGGGGAGCAGGGGTCCCCGGCATGAAAGGGACTATTGTGCCCAGTGTCGGTCTGAGAGGCTGGCACGACCCAGCCCCTGACCTCTGAGGGGCAGGCCCGGGTCATCGTTGCGGGGAGGGCCCCCAGACTCCCTGCCCCACGGTACCTGCCCAACACGGGCCCGCCCAGCAGCTGAAGCGCGCCAAAGGTGGTCTGCAGGTGGCCAAAGGCGACAGAGTCCAGGCCCAGCCTCCGGGTCAGGTACTGCAGACACAGGGGGGCCCATGGGAAGGGTCAGGGTCTGGATCCAGGGTCCCCGGAGGGTGAGGAGGGGGAGAGGTGGCCCTGGGCTGGGCGGGAGGGAGCTGCTCTGACCCGTCTGTGGTGGGTCTGGGAGGGGCCTGGGGCCTGGGACTCGGCTGCGTCTCCCACAGCGAGGAGACCACGGGGCCTCTGGGGCCAGGCTCTAACAGGCAGCGGCTGGCCCTCCTTCCCCTCTGCGGGGCGCACCTCAAACAGGTGGGGGGGGGTTTAGCCTCGTTCGCCCAAAGCTGCCCCGTGGACTGCAGTATCTTCCCTGAACGACACAGGCCTCCTCTCTGTGGGTTCCAGCCTCTCCCGGCCCCTCTGGAGCCATGCCCACCTGGGGAGGTAAAGGCAGCGACCAGTGTCTCTCCAGAGCCCTGGAGGCGCTCGCCCCCTCCTGCCCGAGCCTTCCTGCTGCTCTGCGCCTGTCACTCCAGGGAGCCTCGCTGCGTCCCCAGGACAGCTGCTGTCCTGGGACCTCTCTCCTGAACTGCCCCCGGCTCTCCACTCGATGTCCAGAAGCATCTGGCATGCAGCACATCCAGAACAGACTCCCCATGGCCTCCCCCCAGGACCGGCCCCTCTGCTCCCTTGCTGACACCCCCCCACCCCCGGCAAGGGTTCAGGTCCAAACCCCGGTGTCTTCCCTGAACCCCTCTTTTCTTGCACAGCCACATTCTTTTTTTTAAAAAAAATGTTTATTTATTTTTGAGAGAGAGAAAGCGGGGGAGGGGCAGAGAGCGAGGGAGACGGAGAATCCCCAGCAGGCTCCACGCTGTCAGCACAGAGCCTGATGCGGGGCTCGAAATCATGAACCGTTGCACGGCCACGTTCAATACATCGGCAGCTCCTGGGCTCACCCTTCGCAGACCTTGAGGCCAGAGGGGCCTTCCCCGCGGCCAGCATCCTCCTGGAGTCCTGGCAGCCTCTCTCTCTGGCCTTCCCTCCTTCTCCCCTCCACTCACTCCTCTCTAGCTGCACTCTTCTCACTACTGCCCCAGGGCCTTTGCACTAGCCAGGCTTGCTCTTTGTTTCCTTTAAGCCCGCCTTCTCAGGAAGGCTTTCCTGATCCCAAAGCCGCCACACGTCTGTGGGCAGCCCCAGCACCCCCCGCACGCCTCATGATCTTACGCACAGCACAGTCTAAGGACGGTTTAGTCCCTGCCCGCTGTATTCCAAGTTCTGAGAACAGGGTACACACAGTAGGTGCTCGATGGGCATTTGTTGAACGATACATACAACATCCACGGAGAGCCGCCCTTGCTCTGTGCCTTTAACTGTTCTCTCGTCGCTCCCTGCACCAACCCTTCCAGGGAGGGACATTGTGACCCATTTCATGATGGGACCTCAAGGCGTCCGCCCCGGCCACCTGGCCGCTAAGGAAGGGAGTCAGGGCTTGGACCGGGCCGTCTGGTAGAAGTGAAATGGGCTTTGGGGCAGGGGTCAGGGTTCGCCACCTGGCTGGGGGCTCCTGCCATGCCCACAGCGGCCCCCTCCCAGCCAGATCCCCAGGCACAAGTCCGCTCACGGGAATCCCCTGGGGGGCTTTAGTGGCTGTGCCATGGCCCCACCCAGACCAGACAGAGAAGGGGCGCGGGGACGTTTCGAGTCCCCCGGGTGCTGCTGCCCTGAGAGCTTGGGAGCCCGGCCAGCCCCACACGGGTCTGTTGAATGAATAAGCAAGGGTGAAAGGTGGGATCAATGAAGAGTGGGCGGGCGGGCCCTGAGTGCTGACCATGGCGCTTAACCAACCGCCTGCCGGCTCCAGGCAGCGCTCCAGGCCGGGGGGTGGGGGCAGCAGAGGAGGTGATGCGTCAAGCCCCGCCCTCTCGGTCCTGGTCGGGGAGACATGCGGCAGGATGTGGGGTGCGGACATCGTGCAGGAAGGCTGGCCAAGCAGGCCCTGGACGGAGGGTCCGGGCGGGGGTTGGGAGGGGAGGCTCGCTGCGGAGAAGGCCTGAGCGGAGGCCCGAGCACAGGAAGGACGGGAGCCGAGCAGGTGTCCCGGCGGGTGGGTCCATAGGGCAATGGGGCCGGAGCCAGGCCGGCCGGGGGCAGGGGCACTGCCACGGGGCAGGGCTGGCTGTGCACCAGGGCACAGGAAGTGCCCACGGGCGGACCGGGAAGCACGGTCCCCGGGTCCCTCAACCTGTTCGGCTCCGTGCGGTGGGTGGCTTGGGCGGCACCGGCCCCACCCCCGGGGCCCCGCTGTTGCACGGATGGAAGCCGAGGGGGACAGTGCGGCCGTGCTGGTGGCCAGGCTGCTGAGGGCGGGCACTCACCGGCATGATGGAAAACCGCATGAAGAGGCAGGTGAGCCCCAGGGTCACCAGCGCATAGGTGAGTAGTATGACCCCGGGACGGCCCAGAGCGCCTATCTCCCTGGAGTAGGGGCCCCGGCGCCTGGGGGCTCCGGCTCCCTGCATCCTGGGCAGGTGCGGCGGGAGAGCCTGGACGGATCGGGGCAGGAGGCCGGCACGGTGCGCAGGGGGCAAAAGTCCTGTGGTGCCCGGCGAGGGTGCTGAGTCACGGGGCGGGAGGCGGGCGGTGCTCACCTCTGGGACAGGGCCTGTGGGAGAGGCCAGTGCTGCAGGACCCCCGGGGAGGGCTTCCGGCCGCTTGCTGTGTGACCTTAGGCGCCTCCCCAGCCAGCTCCGGGGCTCTGGGCACACAGCTCCCCGGAACCTAGCCTGAGTCAAGCTGGGGGACCCACGTGCCCCATGCAGGAAGGCACCAGCACCCCATTTTAAGAGGGAGGGCCCATTTTAGAGGCCCAGATGGGTGCTGACTGTAGTTCAGGTAGGTGCCCCCTGCATGTGTGGGGCTGGTGTCTTTGGGTCCCTGTTGTCGGGCGAGGGGCGCCTCAGGCCCACGGTGGAGCCCTCACCACCAGGGGCGGCTTCCAGAGGCAGGTTTGACACCCTTCGCCCAGCCCAAGGGGGCTTCTGGGGTGGCCGGAGGGTGGGGCGGGGCACAGAGCAAGGCCTCGTGTGCCCTCTAGCCCCCCACTGGCAGAAACTAGACTTTGTGGGGCCAGGGAGGCCTCTACAAAGTGTCACCAAATTAACACCCGACTGTCAGCTGAGCCCCGAGGGTGGCCTTCAGAGCCTGGGGTCCAGGGGTGGGGGTGGGGCTGGGCAACAGCAGGAGGAAACCCGGGGCTGGCCCTTCTGGCGCCCTCCCCCTCCCGCTTCGGGGAGGCTGGGGGTGGAGGCTAGAGGCTGAGAGCCGCGGGTCAGGGGCTGTCAGCTGGCCACTCACAGGCTCCACACCGTAAGGGGTCCTGGTCAGGGGCGTCCTCTCCACAGTGACCTCCGGTGCCTGCCCGGCCCTAGGGCACCGCTCCAGCGGGGTGAGCCCTCCCGGGGAAGCTCCGGCCTGGCCCTTCCGGTGCTGGGCTCGGGGACCTGAGGTCTCCCGGTGACCTGAGGCCCTGGCCTTCCTGGGGTGACGCGGCACCAGCTTTCTTGGGGTGACCTGGGACTCTGGCCTTCCTGGGGTGACCTGGGGCACCCACCCTCCCTGGGGAGCCCCAGCCTCACCTCCACTTATAGGCCCAGGGGCGTAGCAGCCTGCCCCCCGCCCCGCCACTTCCCACACAGCCCCTGCTCCCACTCAGGTGGGGCGGCAGGAACTCTGACTTTTAGAGCAGTCGGGGCATGGGGTGGGCAGAGGGATGGGAGCCAGGGGCTGGAAAGGAGAGGAGGGGAGAGGGGTGGAGGGAGGGAAAGGAACGCAGGGCTCATCGTCTGGCCTGCCCCCTCTCTGGGGTCTGCACAGAGACCCAGAGGAGGGCCGGGGACGGGGGGCGGGGGGCGACAGGAGCATTTCTGGAAACGGCTCCTGGGCCCTCTCCCCACCTCCCCTGCAGATCAGGGGACGCTGGTCCTCATTTCGCACCCGCGGCAACCGTACCCCCTTGGCCGGGCCGCCAGAGACCCGGATGCAGGTACGCCTGGCTCCAAGCCGTCTGTCTGTGGGGCTTGCAGGGGGGCTTACGGTCCCCAGGATTCCCTGCCGGAATCCACGGGAGCACACAGACTCGGCCTCGGGGTCAGACACAGTACCCCAGGTAAGGCACCGGGCCAGGACTCTGCTGCTTGTCCCCCAGAGCCAGACCATAGGCCCGGATGTGAAGTCCCCTCTGCCTGTGTTAACTGTAGCTGAGCAGAGCGGGAAGCCCCCGGGCACCAGGCTCCTGGGCCAGGTCCTCCCGCGGTGCCTGGCGAGGGCTGGGAGGCGGGGTCCAAAGTCCGGCTGTTCGGGGCAGAGCCGGGGAGCCCGCGGCCTGCGGTCAGGGCCTTTCAGGGCAGAGGCTAGTGGGCCCCGGGGCAGCGGGGGGAGCGGCTCACCCCCCCCCCCCCACACACACACACAGTGGCCTGGGTTTGAGGAAGAGCTCAGTCCAGACAGTGCAAACGGGGGAGGGGGGCGTGTTTGTATCTGAGGACAGTGTCCCCTGTTCTCTGTCAGGCTCAGGAGTTGTGCTGAGAGCCCCGAGCTGGGGCAGGTGCACCAGGAGGGCTTTTCTGCACAGAAAGGCTGGCCTGGGAAGTAGGGGGACACGGTGTCTTAGACTCAACAGCCCTGGGAGGAGTTAGAGTTCAGGTGGTTCTGTGCTCTGTGGGGGTGGGGGTGGGGGATGGGACTGTCCCCAGGAGGTTCACCTCCCCCCCCCCCAAACCCCAGGGCCTGTGGCTGCTCCCCAGAGACCTGGCCAGGAGGTTGGGACGTCATCTGGCTCCTTCTGGATTCTCTAGGCAGGAATTGTGGGTAAAGAGGCAGGAGAGGGTGGGGTGGGAGTCCCCACTCTGCCCCAGGGCAGGTCGGGGAGGCTGAGGGGACCGAGCAGCACGCGGGGTGGGCAGGAAGGGGCTGGTTACTCACCCCTCCCTTCCTCCTGCTTCTAGCAGGACGTTTGGAGGCTGGGAACCGGTCGGGGCCGAAGGGATGGGGGCTGCCCGAGGATCTGTCGTGAGCTGGCTCAGTGTGGGCGGGGCGCTTCCTGGTCCCGGAGTGTGGGAAAACTGCCCTCTGGGCTGGGCGAGGAGAGAGGAGCACCCGTAACCCTGGAATCCCCGGCCGGCCCCGGTCGTCCTTCTCCAGAGCAGCCAACCCCCCTCGCCTAGCCACTCAACAAACGCTCTGCACTCCCCCCCGGGACACACTCCGGCCCCAGGGCCACCCCAGCCACCCACCTGCCTCTCCCAGAAACAGGCTGCAGGGTGAGGCTGATCCAGGCCCACTGGAGGAATCAGGGCTGGGGTTAGGGAGGAGGGCTTCTCGGAGGAGGTGATGCCTCCAAGGAGTCTTAAGGATGAGCGAAGATGGGCCAGGAGCGGGCAGGGCCAGCCAGACTGAACAGAGGCAGAGGGGTGAGCCAGGCTTGGGGTGTTTACTGAGAGCCCGTGTCAGCGTGTGTGGGGCAAGAGTAGATTCTGGAGAGCAGGGGTGAGGCCAGCTCTCAGTAGAGGGGGGGGTCCTTGGGGAGCTCCAGAGGGCTGCTGGGGGGGGGGAGGCACAGGGTGAGGGGGCCGCGGACTTGGGGTGGGAGGGTGGGGAGCTGCTCACCCCCGGGGGGCGGTCCTGATGGACTGGGCGTGGCCGGGGGAGCCCCCGCAGTGAGAGCCCCAGGAGCCGAGAGGGTTTCTCAAGGGAGAACGTGCTGGAACCCTGCGCTCGGGTGGGCGGAGACGTGGGTCAGTGTGCGGGTGCAGGAGAGTGTGGTCTGGGGCTGTGGCCCGAGCCGGGGCTTTGACGGGGGGCTTCCTTCTCGGCGGATGAGCCCCTTCGTGGGTTGAGTGTTTCTTACTCTATTTCCCGAGGGCCCACCTCAAACGTTACCTCTTCGGGGATGCCCACAGGGTTTTGGCCAATTTAGGACCAAGACCAGGGGGCGGGGTGGGGGGAGCTATCCACCCAGGGGCAGCTTTGGCCTCGACCAGCAGGGCGCCCAGACCCCCACAGCGGCGTCCGTGCTGGGGGCTCGGGGGACCCCTCCCAGCTGGGAGAGGGTGTCAGATGCCGACTCCCACTTGGTGACTTGTTCTTGGAGTCATAGCCTTACAAGGGGCACCCCGGCCGGCTGTGGGCATCGGGGGCCCGGCCGCGGCTTGTCAGCTCCATCCCAGAGGCCACCTGGTTAAGGGTCTCCGAGGGCCAAGTCCCTCTGCAGGTGCCATAGGAGGGGCTGGGCTGGCAGGTGCCAAGGAATGTTCTAGAGCTGGAGTCTGTGAGTAGGCTCCTGGGGTTGGGGTCTGGGAGGGGCTGGCTCGTGTCCAAAGCGGGGTCTCTTGAGCTGAGTGCCAGGTCAGTTTTGACTCACCCTGCGGGTGGGTTCAGGGGACTGAGCCTTGGGTTAGAGGGGAGGTTCTGCCAGCTACCGGGGGCTTCTCCACGGGCCTCTAGTGATGCAGGGACCGCAGAGTCAGGGGGAAGGAGGGAGTAGCTTGCTCGGGGGCAGAGGCCTGGGATGGGCGAGCTCACACCCTGCATGCACTGAGCCCTGCTCTGCCCCTGGCTGTGTGCTGGGACGCAGGGTCCCTCATGCTGCTGCGGGGGTCCCTCATGACAGCCAGTGGAGGATGCTGGAGGTGCCCATGGCAGGAGGCTCGCAGACTGGAGACCTGGGATCCCCCCGTGACGGGTGGGATACAGTCTGGGAAGGTTATGTCCCCTTCCTCCCGCCAGAGCAGAGGAGGAACAGGGGACCCTGTCTGGGGAAACTCAGGCTTGGCGTGAGGCACGCGCTGCCCCAGCTTGCCCGGGACTGAGGCGCTTCTGGGACATGGGGCTTTCCAGGGAAAATCCCGGAGAGTTCTAGACAAACCAGGATGGCTGGCCACTCTCCCTTTATGGGTCCCTGCAGGCCAGACAGACTCATGCTGGAAGTTGGCCCAGAGGAAGGAGGGAAGGCGCTGGGGTAGGGGTAGCAGCATGGAGATGGGAACGCGAGGTCACGGGCTCCCTACCTCCAGCCCCCCAGAGGGACGCCTTGCCCTGACCTCCGTGCTCAGCAAAAAAAAACAGCTTCGAAGGAGGGGTGTCCAACCAGGGGAGGCCGGAGCGGAAGTGGCCAGGAGCTGTGGTCTGGCCTGGCAAGGGCCTCCGAGGGGGTGTGAGAGGGCAGAAGGGCAGCCTGGAATCAGGGAGAGGCAGGCCTCTGAGCCGTCCAGGAGAGCAGGACTCAGAGCAGCTGGGGCTGGGGCCACCTGCTCACCAGGCTGCGGTGGGGAAACTGAGGCAGAATACGTGGCAGGAACACGCTCCTGTTCGTGTGCTCCCGGTGCTTCGCCCCCCCCCCCCCCCCCCCAGGCACATGCCCGAGGGGCCTGGAGTGTGCCCGCCTCTTAGGTCCCCCCGGCACGGCCTCCTCTGTCCTGCTGCCTCGTCCCCCGGCTGGAGGGAACGATGCCACGTTCTGACCATCCAGTGTCTTCCAGAACCTCTGCCCGCTGGAAACTTCATGGAGAAGCCATCCAGGAAGAAGCAGGAAGGACCTCCAGGGAGCCAGAAGAGAAGTCACAAACCCACACAGCCTCCTACCCTAGAGAGTCCCCCCTCCGGCTGTCCCGCGGTCACTTCCGCCTGCCTGGATGGCGCTTAGGGAGCCTGGGTATTTGGTCTGTGCTGGGGACGGCCACACACAGTAGCCTGTCTTCCGTGCTCTGGGAGCGCTGGAACCTGGCTGGGCCGGACTCTAGGGGCCCTGGCGCCTCCCACCCCCCGGGCCCCTGGTCCCCTGCTCAGCTCCAGTGACAGCTGGGCATTGCACACATTTGATAAACTGCAGATGAGCGAGACCCCAGCGTCTCAGCCCCTTCCCCCCACGGGACTCACCCTGAGAATCCTCCCTGGAGCGGGTTTCATCAGGCCGTGGACCCCGCCCTGGTTTATTCACCTATTTCTGGCTCCACCCACCAGCCTGGAAGCCCCTGGAGGGGAGGCCCCCCCCCCCCCCCCCCCCCCCAGGCCCCAGGGAAACACTCCCGGTCTGGATCCCGACTGGACGTTCGGGGAGGAGGGCCTGTTCAAGGACCCACGGCCAACAGTGGGCTTCCAGGCTACCATGGCTGATGTCCAACCCAAGGCAGCCACTCGCTCCACTGTTTGCCCCAAGTCAGAATCTGGGGGAGGGGCTCAGCAGGGAGGCCCCATCTGTAGGACCCAGCAGCCAGTGCGCTCAGGATGGATGGAGCCCCGGGGGCCTGCAGTCAGCCCCAGCAGGCTGGCATCTCCGGGACTTACCAGCTCTTGACAAGGGGCTCGTCCTCTTGCGCTGTGCTCGGCCACCCCTCTAGGCGTGCGGAGACAGTGGCCACGGGGAGGGTGCTGGCCACCGCGCCAGGCACGTGTGGACACGGCCCCCGAGACTCTTCAGGAGCCTTGCAGGGGGGAAAGCAGAGGCACAGAGAGGTTAAGCGACTTGTCCGTGGTCACACAGCTCCAGTAAGAGGCAGTTGCCGTGCCTGACTCCAAAGCCCAAAGCTTTGTGGCTTAGCCAGGCAGTGCCCCCTACCTTGTCCCCTGCCCCAACCCCTGTGCCACGTGCATGCTGCCGGCACTAGAGTGGCCAGACAGGGAAGAGCCACCATGTGGCCACCAGCAGGAACCGGAGTGGGGGGGGGGGTGTGTGTGCCGTGGACTGTGGCCACGCCCCCCATCTGCCCAGCAAAGGCCTGCTGCCCCCTTCATCATGCCCCCCATATCCCAGGGTCCCAGCGCCCTCTGGCCTCATCCCTCCGGGGTCCCCAGCCCCTGCCCTGGCCTGGGACACCATCGTTTCCCAGCCGCCTGACTTCAGCCATTCCTCGGCCCCCCTCCCAGCCTCTGCTTGAGGCACCTGCGTCCTCCATTAAACCTCAGGACCCTGGACCCTAAGCTGGAAGCCTCCAAGGCTCCTCGGTGCCTTCTCGAGGTCGCCGGCTCCTGGGCTGGACTCCAGGCCCTGCACACGGGGCCCCTGAAGCCCTCTCCGGAAATCTGGTTCGTTCTGGGCTCACTCTAGGTACCAGCCGTGACGGGCGAGGGCCTGGGATTGGCCCCGTCCCTGCCTGGGACCCCCACCCTTGCCAGGATCCCCCTCCTCATCCCAAACCTGGGGGGGGTCTGCTGGGGGTTCCCGCTGTACCCCACGTCCCGCCATCCTGGCACGGACCGCCCCTGTAGTGGAGGATGCTCAGGGCTTGGCGGGGGCAGCTTGGAGGTAGGCCCAGGCCTTCCCTGGCAGCCCCCAGGGTCCCCTTTAGTCGCAGGCTCATCTCTGGGGGGCCAGCAGACGTTGCGGGGCGCTTGCTCTGCAGGCCTGCTTTCTTGGATGCCGCTCCCCTGGCAGGGCCCCAGCTCCCAGCGCAGAGGTGCACTTAGGGTTACTGGTTTGGTGGGTGTTGTGAGAGGTGGACGGACTCGTGACAGCGTCCACAGGCAGCCGGCAGGCCCCGAGGCAGGGACAGGCCTAACCGGTGGGGGCCCGGGCCGGCCACAGAGCCCTGCACTGCCCGGGGCTTCAATCAGCAGCACTAGTGGAGGGAGAGGAGGCAGAGGGTGAAGGGGCGATGGGGGCGGAGGAGATGGGGGGGACAGGAAGAGGAGGAGCTGAGGGTGGGGAGGACGGAGAGGGGGCTGAGGGGCACCAGAGGGAATGGCCAGCTCTCAACGTTGCGTCTTTAGCCTGGCTGACCCTCCCCTTCCTCTCCCTGCTCCTTGGCCCCCTGGCTCCCTGCCCCCCTACCCATGTGTAGGGAGAAAGGCGAAGGCCATGTGTTATTTCCCAGTGATGTGTGAGTGACAGCCCCCCCCCCCATCCCGCCCAAACATCTAGGGGTGATGGGGTACTTTTTGAAAACGAGGCTTCCCCCCTGCACGGCCCTGGCGGGCCACGTTAGGCCGATCCCCCCATTTGGACTCGAGGAGACTTGTGGGCCCAGGGAGCCAGGCCCTTGCCCAGATTCCCCACCAGGTGAGGGATGAATACGGCCCCCCCCCCCCCCCCCCCCCCCCCCCCCCCCCCCACCCCAACCCCAGGGCTGCGCTGGGGTCCACCTGGGCTCTCCTTCCCAGTGGCCAGTGCGCGGGCAGGTGGGCGGGCCCGGGGGGCGGGCTCCTGCCTGCAATGCCATCTGCGGACACCAGGGGGCAGCAAGCGCCCAGCTTTGGGCCGCAGGGCCTGCGGCCCGCAGCCCGGGGTCTCGGGAGCTGTCACCTCTGGCACCTCAGCAGCTTTCCAAACCGTGTCCGGGCCCTCGAGGGAGGGAGGGGACAGGCACCCATTCTGCTGAGCCCCTACTCCGTGCGGCCTGCGGGGCTCCCGGCCTCTGTCCTGACCTCCCACCGCTCACCTTTGAGACCCAGCTGGGTGCCCGGGGGGTTAGTAAATGTAGGAAATGTAGTAAAGGACTGCACGGATGAGATGCTGAGGGCCTCCCCCTCCCCTGGCCTTGGGGGGCCCGACTTGCTCTGGGAGCCCGCTCAGGGTGTCACGGGCGCAGGGAGCTTACACGCTGCCCGGCCCAGTGCACACCGCCCAGTACGTGCTCCGTGGCCCCGGGGCCCGGGTGGGCCCGCTCCTCTGCGGGGCCGGGGCAGGGCTGGGGGCCTCACGTCTCCTCCGCGGCTTTTGGGCTTCTCTGAGCGCCGCGTGGGTGTGCTGGAAGCAGGGTGGGAGCTGGCGGCCCTGGTGTACCCTGTGGACAGAAGATTCCGACTCCTAGGGGTCCCCTCTAGCTCAAGAAGACCGGACAGAAAGCCGGGGGCTCGGCAGAACGAGACCCAGGACGGGGCATCTGCTCACCCAGATTCGTTTTTCCTGCTCTTTCCAGGCGGGAGGCCTGGTGGGGCTCAGGGCCAGCCGCAGACCCTCCTCCTTGCCCGCCCCCGACCCTGGGAGCCCTCCCCAGCCCCGCAGAGGTCTGTGGGGGGCTAGGATAAGCAGTGTTCCCGGGCCTCCCGGGATGGTCAGTGCGGAGGCCTGAGCAGTAGTGGGCCAGCTGGGCTGGGGTGGCCTTCTGCTCGGCACTCGGAGAGGAAGCAGTGCCTGGCCCGCCTGGCCGGCCGTGGGGATGGGGCAGGGGAGCCCTCACGTCCAGGGCTGCTCCCGGCTTCCTCCACACCTCCCCCCACGGCCCGCCCAGCCCCTCCTGCTAATTCCCGGGGAGCGAGGACCCCCGGCCCAGCCCGGGGCCGGAGCACAAGGCAGCCCCTGTAATCCGAGCTTTGGATTCGCGTTGTGCGGCATGTGGACGCGTCACCGGAGGGAGGCCGGCACCTGTGGAGGACGTGCCTGGCAGCCGCCCCGAGAACAGCCCGTCCTGGGGGGGCTGGGGGCGGGGCCGGCAGAGCGCGGGAAGTCGGTGCGGGGAGGAAGGTTCTGGCTGTGCCGGCGCTGGGCCCCGGGCCAAGTGTGCTAGGAAACCCCCCTCCCCGCCAGCCCCAGCTCCGAGCTGGGCTGGCTGCCTGTCGCTGGAGGCTGGCTAGTTAATCTGTAACTCTCCATACTCCTCGGGGCCTCCAGGCCTCATCTTGTGGAGGAGAAGGTGAGGCTGCGAGGGGCAGCGTCCTCCCCGAGGGGTCTGGCCAGGCCGGTTCAGGGCCACTGCTGGGTGAAGTGGCTTGGGGCCAAAGGTCTGGCCCTTCCCGGGGCTGTGGGCAGGGGGGCGGGGCCGGACGGGGCCGTGGGGCTTTGCCCTGGTGGGCCCCGTCTGAGCCAGGCAAGAGCTGGCTCACCTCCCTGGTGGGAGGCACACGGGGGAGGCTCAGTCACCCCAGGACGGGGCCACAGCCCGCCTCCCCCAGCCCAGATGCCCAGCTCCGGCTCTAGGCTGGGGCGGGGGGCGGGGGGCAGTCAGGGGGTTCTTGCTTTCTCTCCTCTCCTGCTTTCGTGCTCGCCAGCCCCTCATAGAAGTCCCGGGAGGGGCTCCTGGCTGGAGAAAGGCACGTATCTGTGGCCACAGAGCTCTGAGTAGGTTGCTTAACCTCTCTGGGCGTCTGGTTCCTCCCTTGCAAAAACAGGCATCAAAATGCCTCCCTGTCCAGGTTCTTGGAAGGATTAAAGGAGGCCAGGGGCCGAGCCTGGGTGCAGGGCAGGCTCCTGGAATCTGGTGCTGTCATCATTTGTAACATCCCTCTGCGCCCCTCATGCCGCCGTCTGTCCGGGAGAAGTTTTCTTCTCACACACACACCCCTCGCAGGGGCCTGGGGAGCACACTGGGGGCGGGCCCTTCTGGGCTTCCAGAAACAGGTCCGTATGGCTCCCCAGGAGGAGGGAGCTCGGGGACGCGGGCAGGGAGTCAGCCAGCAGGCGGCAGCATGTGGCCAAAGACGGGGCTCCCAGGCCCGCCCAGCTCTGCCACCCGCGCACAAGAGTGGCTCCCTCCGAGCCTCAGTTTCCTCAGCTGCAAAAGGGGCCCACTCCCTGGGCCGACCAGGGAGGGCGCCGTGGGGAGAAATAGCCCCATGAGGTCTTGGGTTAGTGGGTTAGCTGCCGTAACCACTAGAGTGGGACCAAGTAAGTCCTTCAATCTGCCCGGGCCTGTCTCCTCTTCCAGAAAAATGACACCTCAAACAGGCCGGTGCCACACAGGTGAGTCCAGCTGGGGAGGGCTGGCTGCTCTAACAGACACCCCCCCGCCCCCCCCCCCCCCCCCCCGCCAGCTCTTACCAGCTTAAAACACGATAAACCTTTATTTTTCACTCCTATCTCGGTCAGGTCGGTGTGCAGAGGGTGCTGTGGGGGTGGTGGCTCTGCTCCCTGTGTCATTCAGGGCTGCAGTCCCCCCTCCTCTGCCCCCCAATCTGGCTGGCAGAGCGGTGGTGGGGGCGGGTGGCAGAGGGCAGAAGAGCTAGGTTGGTCTGGACGGGCCTCGGCCTGGAGGCAGTGTAAGCCATTTCTGCTCCTGTCTGTGGCCCAAACTGGTGGCGTGCCCCCCCCCCCCCCCAGCTGCAGAGGGGCTGGGGACGTGGTCCTTGCTCTGTTCGTTTGGAGGAGGAAGAAGCGAACAGGGCTGGACCGGGTAAGAAGGACAGAAATGCACACTGGAGATGCCAGCGGGGGGCCCGGTGCTTACCACCCCCTCACCCTGCACATGGGCTCCCCCACTGCCACGTGTGCAGGATTTAGGGGTGCTGGAGCGTCCCGGGAGCCTGTCCTTGCTGTTCCCCAGGGGCCAGCATCCCCCCGTCTGGTTCTGTTATCTGCAGCCACCCAGAGTACAAACATTGTTCCTTTTGTTTTCTTTTCTCCTTCGGATACACTTTTAATTACAAAAGTAGAGCTTGGTTATTGTACTCAGGCAGATGTTTGCAAGCTTGGGGGCCCCTCGGGGTGGAGGACCGAGCCTTCTCTCAGACTCCCAGGCCCCCAGCTGTCCTCCCCCAGGTCTGTCCCTGGCTCGGGGGAAGGGCCCCAGCCCCGCTCTTGGGACTGGCAGGTCAGTGAGCCAATGGGTATCATCCTTGACCAAATTCAGAGTCACATACTCAGAGGAGGTCACCTCCCTGCCCTAACAAAGCCAAGAGGGGAGATGTCCCCATGGCCTTTGGAGAATACAAGGAAGGACGGGAAGCCCAGAGGGAAAGCAAACAGAAAGGCCGGCAGCTGGAGGAGGGGCAGCCCGACTCCGCTCCCGCCCCATGGTGCTCCCGCTAGAGTTCCACTCCCACAACAGGTGAGGCCCCACCAAGGGGATGCATAAAGCCATCAGGACGGCCCTTGGCGCGAGCGAAGGGTGGCCACTGTTGCCGCACCGCGTGATGTGAGTTGTGTGGGACTGCCACTCCCAGTGCTCGGAGGCAGGACTCGATGTCACATGCTGTCAGTCTTGTCACGGAGACAGGGGGGTGGGGTGCTGGGACCCAACTGTCTGAACTCAGCTGGCACCGAAGGCAGTGGGAACGGCCCTCTAAGCCCACCCCAGCCCAGGACAGTGCGTGGGGAGGACAGGGTCATTTACTCCTGCTCATTTACTAAGCACCTACTAGGTCCCCTGCCCTTAGGGGGCCGAGGGCAGACAGCTATTCATAGCACCTGGCAGTTCCCGCTAGGGAGGAGAGCTCAGGCCCCCTGAGTGTCCAGAGCGGGGCTGGGCGCAGGATGCCTTCCTTCCTGGAGGAAGGGAGACCACCTGGAGGCTGAATCCGGGGGTTGGGTGGGCTACTTCCCAGCCTGCCCTCCAGGACAGCTGGAGCCAGGGCATCTGGACCTCTTGGGAAATCCAAGAGGAATCCACCTGGTTCCACATTTTGTGGTCACTACCCGCCGTGGCACTGGGGAAGCCAGTGTGACCAGGGCACCAGGGCTGGGCAAGGCCCTGCCTCCTTTTAGCCCCAGGCCAGGTGATGACCCCGTATAAGCGGTCCACAGAGCTTCAGAAAACTTCAGCAGCTTTTTTTTTATTTTCCTGAAGATAAAAAATTGTAGCATCTACGTCTGTGGGAATTTGGGGATACAGTATACAGAACAGAATAAAAACCAATCGTGAGTCACCGCCTTTGGTCCGTCTATCAAGAGTCCGGCACCTCGCCCTGTCCCTCACCCCGCGCCGATGCCCTCTCCTGTTCGTCTCATGCCCTCACTTCAAACTTGGCCTCCCTGCGACCCGGGGCCCAGGATACCTCCTCCGGGACACATCGGCACGTTATCACAGCGTCCCATCCCTGGGGTGTCCTGGAGCCCACCTGACCCTGTGGTGGCGGGGCGGCGGGGGGAGTCTGGTCGCGGTTGGGTCAGCCTTAATTCTCTCGCTGGGCTTCCGGGCTCACCGGGGACAGGGGCTGACAGCTCAGGCCTCTCCTCCTGCAGGTGCCTGACCCTCCCCACCCCCAGCCCAGGGCTGCTCTTATCTCGTGGACTGGTCTGGAGGCATTTCCTGGGCTCCCAGCCCCCAAACAGGCTGCACCAAAGGGAAAGCAGCAGAAAGTAATGGTCTCCCATGGCCTGGCCCAGCTGGGATGAGAGCCACCTGGGAGAACCTGGGACCCTACCAAGGCACGGCGGGTCGGGGAGAAGGGGTTTGGGCCCTGGCAGTCCTCCTCCCCGACGCCTCTAGGAGGGGCCCTCTGGCTCGCCTGCCCAGTCACTCTTAGGGCTGTTGTTTCTCCGCAGCCAACAATATTTACTGGGCACAGTGAGGGGTGCTAGCCTTCCGGGACAGTGGGACAGGTACTCCAGCTAGAGCAGGGCTGCCTGGGCACCTGCCGCCCACCGTTGGCCCCACCTCCCACCTGGGGGTTCCCTGTGTGATGGGGGGGATCAAGCTGGTCCAGAGAACCAATGTACACAGTCAAGGGCCCCGGCGAGGCAGGGCCAGGCCCACCCCAGTGGAGGAGGCTCGCGGGCCCCGTTCAGGACCCCAGCCAGAGCAACGGCCTCCAGCGGGACCTTGTGTGGCCCAAGCCCAGGGTGGCCTGGCCAAAGCCTGAGAGGTGCTGGGCACCTGGTCCATGACATGGTGGGCATAGCCTCGGAGGGGCTCTGGTCTCCCACCCACTGAGCAGGGCTGGGCAGGGGCTAAAGGGCCGGCTCTCAAGGTGCCCCTTCGGGGGAAAGAGTGGAGCTGCCTGCCCTCTCGCTCCGAGGGCCCTAGGGCCAGCAGGTGTGTTAGGGCGCCAGGTGCGCAGAACCCTGCCAGGGACGCAGCCCCGGGCACAGCAGGCCGCGCGGGGGCAGCCGAAGACCCCGCCTCGCTAGGGACGAGACGCCCTCGGCGGGTTCAAGCCCCGTCAGCCGGCGCTGGAGGCCCAATGGTGAGCGCGGGCGGCTGGGCCGGCGCCCCCGGGGGGCGAGTCGGAACTGGCCGGACGCCGGGCCCCGCCGCGCCGAGGAGGGCGCGCCGGCCGAGGGGGCGCCCGCGCCGCC
>NC_064808.1:1236762-1245171 GCF_023721935.1 Panthera uncia | reverse complement strand
GCCCGGCCCTGCTTTGTCCGGCCGGCCGGGCTCCCCCGGCCTCGGGGGCCTCACTCGGTCTCCGCCTCCTCCCGTGGCATTAAAGGGCCAGCGGCGCGCAGGGCGCGGCTGCGCCCGCACCCCGGCCCGCCCCGCTGTTGTGCTCGCGAGCGGCGGGCGCGGGAGGGAAGGGAGAGCGCGCGCCTGGCCTCCCCCCGCCCCCCGCCCCCGGGCGCGCCGTCCCCGCTCCGGCCGCCGGAGCCCCTCCCCGGGCGCGGCGGGCGCGGCGATCGCGGCGCGGAGGGGGTTAAGCGCGGCGGCGGCCCCGGGGGGCTTGGCCGCGGGACAAGGAGAAATGCTTACACAGCACATTGCGCGGCGACGTAAACAAAGCTGACCCGCCGCGGACCTCGGCGCGGGCGGGGACGGCGCCCCCACCCTGGCCGGCCGGCCGCCCGCCCGCTCCCCGTCCCGGCCCCCGCTCGGGTTCCCCGGCCGACCCCGCCCTGACCGGCTGCGCGCGCGCCTGCCGCCCGCAGATTTCTTCGCCAAGCGCAAGAGACCCGCGCCCGAGGCCAAGGCGTCGAACGAGGTCCCCGCGGGATGCGCCGCCCCTGGCGCCGCTCCGGCCGTGGGCTCGGCGGAGCAGACCCCGCGCAAGCGACTGCGATGAGGTGGGCGCGGCAGGGGCGCGCGGGGCGGGGAGGGCTGGCCCCGCGGGGTCGTGGCGGTCACCCTGTGCGCTGTCGCTCACCGAGCCTCTCTCCCGCAGCCTCGCGCCCAAAGAGCCCCGAGGGAGCCCGCTGGGCAGCGGACAGGACAGGAGCGCTGGGCCTCGGCTGGGACCGTCCATGTAGCAGCAACCGGCCGGCAGCTGCCACCGAGCAGCGTTCGGTTTTATGTTTAAAATTTAAAAAAAAAAAAAACTGTGCAATGTATTAATAACGTCTTTTATATCTAACTGTATTCTGCACGAGGAGTACACTGGTCCCAAGGTGTAAAGCTTTAAGAGTCATTTAAAAAAAGTTTTTAATCTCTGCTGAAACAAAAAGCAAAAAAAAAAAAAAAATGAAAAAAGAAAAAAAAAAAGGAAAAAAGAAAAAAACATGTATATTTGTACAAAAAGTTTTTAAAGTTATACTAACTTATATTTTCTATTTATGCCGCGGCGCGGGCCGCTTTGCCGCGCGATAGCTCGGTTACTGGTTCCGCCAAAGGCACGTCACCCGCATCTGGTTATCGACAAATGTAAATTTATTTTTATAGCGGACTCTGGGGGGGGAGGGGTCGCTCACAAGCTGTAGCTGCCGAACAAGCCCAGCTAGTTAGCAGTTCTCTTCGCGCTTTCTCTGTCTCTTTTATTATTATGACTATTTTAAACTGGAAGACAAATCTGTTAACATGGTTCCTCAGCCGTCTGCACCACCGCCCCGGCCCCTCGTCCGCCGGGTTCCAAATAAAGAGGCCGAAAAACGCTGCAGGTCAGCTCCGTGTGTCCTTGTACCCTGCCTCCCAGCTTTCTTCTCTGGCGCCCCCGCAAGTTAGGGAGATAGGACACTGGACAGAGGGGGCGGCCAGGCTACGCTGTAGGCCATCCACTCCAAAGGGAGAGGGACTTTCTCCTGGCAGGACTGGCTAAGGACCACCTGCTCTAGGCCCCTAACTTAGGGATGAGCGGCCCCGCCCTCGCTCTGCTACACCCCCCCCCCCCCACCGCCCCCCGCCGCCCCTCGAGGCGCGCGGGGCTGTGCGCCGAGACACTCTCTCGGGCTCAGCGCGTCCCTTGCTCCAAGGAAACCACCCGCACCCCAGCCGCGCTGGGCTGAGCCCCCATGGGGCTCAGGTGGGCACTTGCAGGGGCTGGGCCATGGCCCAGACCCCCTCCTGACTGCTGCGGCGCCGGCACTTGGGGTGGAGCCCCAACGGCTCCCGGGTCCCCAGCTTGGTGGGGCCGGGGTCCCCCACGGGGTCGGGCCAGGGGAGCCCTGACGTGTTGCTGGCCGGTACGCGCCAGCAGTGGGGGAGGGGCGGCCTGAAGGCCTGCGAGGGGGGGGGCGGGGGGGGGGGGGGGGGGGGGGGGCTGCCGCCGTGGAGCAACTCGGAGTCGGAGTCGAGCTCGAAGTCGGATCCACCCGCGTGCACCCACCAGTCTTCTGGTTTCCAAGTACTCTCTTTTAGTCGAAAAGAGGAGGTTTATTTTATTTTATTTTTTTATAGCTGACCTATAAACCTCTGAAAATTATGGCTTACAATGGAAAGGGTGACGTAAAGCGGCACAGACCGACGGCTAGCAGGATTTGTGCTGGTGCCCTGGACCCGGAAAAGCGGAACCGGTGGTGCATTTCAGTTAACCGTTTTGGGGCCGGGTGCAGCACTGACGTCCCCCACGGGTCAGGGACAAAGGCTGGGCCCAACCTTCCATTTGGAAGATGCATCCAGACTCATAATAAACCTGCCCCCAAGTGCCTAAACGGGCCTGGAGGAGGGAGATGGGGCTGGACGGATCACTCGGAGATGCGCGGGCAGTGAAAGCAGGGGGCCCCCCCCCGCGACGTTCTGCTGATGGCATCATGGGCCCGATCGCAACCTGGGAATCAGGCCTGCGGGGGCCTGGCTTCGAGGGGGCCTTCCCCACACCCACCCGTGTGACCACAGCCTGGTGGAGGAGGCGTACATGGGGGCTGCTGGGTCGCGCACCTGGCGGAGAGCATCCCCCCACCGATCTACCCGTGACCGAATCTGGTGGGGGAGGGACCCCTGGAAGCCCCGAAGCAGACTGCTTCGGAGACCTGCCACCCTGCTCCCCACGCAGCCCTGGCCTGCTACCCAGGAGTGCGACCCACCTGACCCCTGCTCCCGCTCCCTGGCTTTCTCAAACGCACGGTGCTGGGAGGACCAACAATAATACTGTTTCTGGGGACGGTCCCCCACCACCACCGCGGGAGATGGTAACGGATACCTGGAGGTTGTCCTCCACGGGGGGGCAAGCATGGGATTTTGAGCCACACGCGTGACCCTGGGCACACGTGGCCGGAGGCAAGCCCTTCTATCCCTCGGTGGGCCTCAGTTTCCTGCCTTTGGCGCCCTGTGACCCTCATATGAGGATCTTAGGGAAACAATAGCATTGGACGGTTGGCCCCAGATCTCTTTTCTCATCTGTGCTCCTGACGGGGAGCATGAGTGTGTACCCTACTGTCAGGACGGGCCCTTTCCTCTCCGGACCCCCAGGCCCTGCCCAAGCCCAGAGCACCCGGGGAGCGGCTCGGCGGTCAGCACACGTGTGGGATGGGTCTGTCCTCAGTCAGGGCCTGATCCCAGTTCCCCTGGGGATCCATGATAATAATAATAACAACAACAACAATAATCCTAACAGCCACACTCATGACATCCGGTCTCGGGGCCCTAATGGCAGGGGCTGAGCACAGTTCTTCCGGAGCGAGACCCTCCCAGTGTGGCCCCACCCCACTGTCTGTTTGTCTAAGGAGGAAACCGAGGCACGGGGACCTCGGCGGGGCTGAGGGACTTGGGACTGCTCCGTTGTGCTGCCCTGTGCCTTGGAAGGCAGGCGCACGGCGGGGAGGGGAGCCGGGCCCCAGGACCGCAGGAGAGGAGAGGAGTTCGGGCTCACACACACAAAGCGGGCCGTGCCGGGCCGTGCGCCGTGCCTGGCACACGCGGTCGGCGTGCGGTGCGTGTAGGGGCTCGGACCACGCGTCTCCTGCAGGCTCCCACTGGTCCTGCCTGAGCGAACGCTGCGTGCCAGACTCCGTGCTAGGCTCTAGCCACACGGAAGCTTCCTACAGACCAGGCCGGGAAGACAGGATGTGGAGGTCTAAGCTGGAGGCCCACCGGGCCGAGGCTGAGAAGGGACTGGCCCGGGCAGGGAGCATTAGCCGCACGCTCAGGGAAGCTGAAGGAGGGGGGCGCCGTGTGCTCAGCTGGGACGGGGTCTGGAGGCCAGGGGAGGACAGAGGTCGTGAAGAAGGCCCGGTGAGTGTGTCTGAGCCGGAGGGTCCGGATGAGGCGGGAGAGCGGGGCCTGGAGGCTGTGTGGGGGTCTCTGGCCTGGGCCGGCCTGGCCTGCTGCTGGGTGTTGGGCCCACACATGGGTCAGACGTTATTCTGCGTAAGAGTGCCTTCTGGGGCGTGCCTGCCGGGCCTCCCCACTCCCTGTCCTTTTCCTCTGGTCTTCGGGGCCTTCCTGGGACTGCTGGGCTGGGGTCAAAGGTTAGGTTTGTCTGTGGGCAGTGGAGGGCCCTGGGCTGACAACAGCTGAGACAATATATTATATTAATTATTTTATTTCATTTTATTTCATATATATGGGGCAGGCAGGGAGAGGGGCAGAGGGGGAGGGAGGGAGGGAGAGAGAGATAGAGAGACAGAGAGAGAGAGAGAGAGAGAGAGAGAGAGAATCTTAAGCAGCCTCCACGCCTGGACTCAGGCTCTATCTCACGACCCTGGGATCCCGACCTGAGCTGAAATCAACAGTCAGTCGCTCATCTGACTGAACCACCCAGACGTCCCCAAGGCAATTTTATTATTATTTTATTTTATTTTATTATTTTATTAAATAAATAAATGAGGGGGGGGCAGAGGGGACAAAGAGAGAATCTCAAGCAGGTGTCATGCCCAGTGCGAGCCACACACGGACTCTGACCTGAGCCGAAATCCAGAGTCGGTGACTCAACCTCAGCTGTGCCACCCCTGGGGGCAGTTTTGTGAGGCATGCGGAGGCCCCTGGGGGGAGAGGGAAGCGGGGGTGGGAGAGGGGCTACCGCGGCCATCCAGGCAGAGGTACTGGGTGGACAGGCGCCCCAAGTCCCCCCCAGCCTGCTACACACCGCTCGGGGCCCCAGCCCCACGGCAGTGACTGGGAGGGACAGAGGCCCTGCTGGCGGGAGCTGCCTCTGCAGGGGGAGGCCATGTGCTCAGACGCGGTAGGTGAGCCACAGTGGAGGCGGTTAGGGCCACCAGCAGGTGAGGCTGGGACCGTGTGCCAGGGCAGAGGGCAAGGGGCTACCGTTCGGTTGTTTGTTTTAACGGAGCATTTTATTTTTTTATGCAATGTAAAATGGAACCTTCACTTTTCCTTCCTTTTTAAAGTTTAAATGTTAGTTAACGCACAGAGCGTTAGGGTTTCAGGAGGAGAATTCCGTGATTCATCACTTACTGTTTAAAGCAGGCCGTGCCAGGAAGCCCCCCTGCGGCCCCCCAGCAAGTGATGTCCGAGCTTGACGGAGGTGAGGGGCACGAGCCATGAGGATTAACTGGGAGAGGAGTTCCAGGCAGAGGGAACAGCCAGGGCAAAGGCCCAGAGGCCTGGAGTGGTGATGGAATAATGGGCCGCGGGGCTGGGGTGGGAGGGTGGGGTCGAGAGAGCGGAGCTGGACTGGCAGGGAGGGACTGCGGGTGGGCAAGGGGAACACAGGTGGGGGAGGCGTCTGTGGTTTCCGGTTCCTGTAAGTGCACACGTGGGTCATTCTCAGAGCTGAGGAAGCCTCTTCAGAGAAGGGGAGCAGAATCTGTCATTCCCTGCCCTGATTCCCGGTCTCAGCCAGGCCCCGCGGACACGGATTTGGTTTTCTCAACAGCCCTGCCAAGGGGGTGTTAGCACTCACGTTACAGGTGAAGACGGCAGGTTCAGAGAAGCGAAGCAAAGGGCCTGGGGTCACCAGCCAGGATGCGGCTCAGCACTGGCGACCCCACAGCCCTGGCCGCTCGCCCCCATGCTTGAGAGCACAGATTCTTTCTTGTTGGTTTGTTTTTAAACTTTTTAATGTTTATTTATTTTTTGAGAGACAGACAGAAACAGAGCAAGAGCGGGGGAGGGGCAGAGAGAGAAGAAGACACAATCCGAAGCGGGCTCCAGGCTCCGAGCTGTCCGCACAGAGCCCGACGTGGGGCTCGAACCCACCAACCGTGAGATCATGACCTGAGCCGAAGTCGGACGCCCAACTGACAGAGTCCCCGAGGCGCCCCAAGAGCACTGTTTCTTAAAAAAAAATGTATATGTCATTATTAACTAAAGTCTATGTTTTTATATGACTTCACTCTCGGGGGTGCGCGTTCTGTGGGTTCGGACAAACGCGTGGCGACGCGTATCCACCACTACGGTGTCAGCGGAGCCGTTCCCCTGCCCCCAAATCCTCTGGGCTCAGCCTGCTCGTGCCTCCCTTCCGTCCAAACCCCGACAACCACCGATCCCTGTACTGCCTCCCCAGCTCTGCCTTTTCCGGAACGTCACAGAGTCGGAATCCTACGTCGTGTAGCCTTTTCAGACCAGCTTCTTTCACTTAGTAACACGCGTTTGCGTTTCCTGCGGGTCTGCTCGTGTCTCGGGAGCCCACTTCTTTTCAGCGCTGAATAACATTCCGCTGTCCGCATGGACCACACTCCATTTGTCCACACGCCTCCTAAAACTTCTTGGTTGCTTCCGACTTTGGACAGTTACGCGTGACGCTGTGCGGGTTTTTGGTGTCGACCTAAGTTCTTAGCTCCACCGGGGACATACCAAGGAGCGTGGCTCCTGGATCGTGCGGTGAGAGTGTGTTGAGTTTTGCACGAAACGGATGAACTGTCTTCCAGAGTGGCTGCACCGTCTTGCCTTCCCACCAGCAGCGAAGGGTCTCTGTCCCGGACCCCGTTTTAAAACCTTCTTCCCCGGGTGGACCACAGTTTTTAGGTGAATTAAAAAACAAACAAACAAACAAACGTAAAACTTTGCTACAATTTAGATGCAGTGAGGACGAAGCATAGTTAAAAATGAACACAGACGGCCTTGGCTGGAAGCGGGCCCCTCGTTGGCTTGACCTGGCTGGGTTGGGGAGCCTGAGCTCGGTCAGCTCCTTATCCGGTCGGCTCTGGTGGATTACGTTCTTGTCCAAATATTTGCTGCCCTGCCTCGCGGGGGGATTTGACTTTTCCCGCAGGTTGAGACTAGGCGTGGCCGTGTGACTTGCCGTAGCCAATGCAACGGTTGGCGTGGCACATGCCGCGGCTAGGAGCTGCCCTGTGGCGCCACCGTTTTCTGTCTCCACCAGGAGACCTGTGGGGCCCCGACAGAGGACCTGCGGCCCAGCCGCAGCCACCAGGGTGGGACCGTCACGGCGAGAGAGAAATTCTCTCTGCAGGCGGTGAAAGCCGCCGAGACGTTCGTTACGCAGCGTGAAGTGCCCCGCGCTGACAGAGACCGTTCTTTTGAAGACCCCAGTGCCCTGTTCTAGGACTCCGGGAAGGACACGAGGGCCTGGTGGCATCGTGTCAGGTTGTCTGGTGGTTCTGCAGGCTCCTCTCCGGGCACCGCATTCGGTGTCCCCGGGGGGCTGGCCCGGTACTGTCTCATTTAAGGGCTGGGAGTCTCGGTCTTTCAGCAAGGCAGGGTCCCCGTCCTCTCCGGTCATCTTCTGTTCGGTGGCCTGTGTGCTTTGAAAGGCATCCGTTGGTGAGGCAGGGAGCATCCGGGCTGGTGGGCGAGCGGCACAGAGCAGTGGAAGACCCCGGGGCCTAGATCGAGCTCTTCCGCGTGGCTAGCTTGACAGCGACCCAGCTGCTGACCGCATCATTGCACGTGACGGCCATGTGTTCATCCCCACCGTGGGGATTGGTCACCCTGAGCTTTCTTGAGGCAGGAGAACCGATACCGAGCTTCCCAAGAACGAGCCCCATACAGCTTCCTCGGCCCCTCTCCCACCCCGCCCCCCCCCACTGTCTGGGGCGCAGGCTCTGGAAGCAAGGCTCACGTCCACGAGCCACAGCATGGACCGCACGCGCGCGTGGTGGGATGAAGGCATCGACTGACCTCTGTAGGAGGCTTGGCGGCTGATGGCTCAGATGGGCGTGTCTCCGGGGCTCGCTCTCAGCGGCCAGAGTCACGATCCCTTCCCACAGATGGCCCCCCTCCAGTGACCGGTGGGCGCGGGGGACAAAGCCCGGCCCCTTGCCTTGAACAGAGCGCTCTGAGGAGCCGTCCGAGCTCCAGGGCTTCTGGGGCGATGGGCTGAGAAGTGTGTCTGAGTTGCACCTTAGCTCCCCTTCCCATCCTCCCAACCTGCCCCTTCCCTCCAGAAGGGTGTGTCCAGGAGCTTCCTTGATAAGGTATCGCACACGCGCACGCACACAGGGACACGCAGGGACGCGCACGCGGACAGAGACGCGCCCGCACGCAGGGACGCGCACGCGGACAGAGACGCCCACGCACGCACGCAGGGACACGCACGGACGCGCACGCGGACAGAGATGCCCACACACGCAGGGACGCGCACGCGGACAGAGACGCCCGCGCACGCACACAGGGACACGCAGGGACATGCACACGGACAGAGACGCCCACACACGCAGGGACGCGCACGCGGACAGAGACGCGCACGCACGCAGGGACGTGCACGCGGACAGAGACGCCCACGCACGCACGCAGGGACACGCAGGGACG
>NC_064808.1:1233114-1236752 GCF_023721935.1 Panthera uncia | reverse complement strand
ACGCGGACAGAGACGCCCACGCACGCACGCAGGGACACGCAGGGACGCGCACGCGGACAGAGACGCACACAGACACGCAGAAGGACACATATACAGACAGACACACGTGTCTGGCAATTCTTAATTTTGTCGTTGACGAGGGAGGACACACGTCAAGACTTGGGGACCCGTCTCAGACTCCAGGGCTGAGCCGTGTGCCCGCACACCTACATAGGCCCGGTCGCTTATCCGAAAATGAAAGACGGCGTTATTTAGGCCTTGAGGTGAGTGGTCCGGGGGAAGTCGAGACCAGATTTTATCGCTGAGATGCGCTCTCTGAGACACGGCATAGAAAGGCCCCCGGTGGCCCGAGTGGCGTCTGCTTTGACCTCAGCTGTCGTCCGAAGGCCCTCGCGGCGGGCTCCTCCTTGGGGCCCGTGGCTTCAGCGTGTTTGCCTTCCAGCCCCGGAGCGTGACCGCGAGCGCGCCGTGCGGTGCCAGGGGCGTGAAGTCAGGTGAGCGACGAGAACACCTGTTCCAACGACCTCCTGCCAAGTAAAACCTATCCCGGCGCTTTGTGGTTCGAAACAACGGTTTTGTTTACCCCTGTGATGTTATGAGTCAGGAATTTGGGAAGTGCTGGCGGGTAGTTTGGCTCCGTTTTATGGGGCGTCAGCGGGGGTGGCGGGATGGGGGTTGGGGGTCGGCTTCCAAGCCGGTGGCTCCCGTGCCCGGCCTCGCGGACCGCCGGCCGCCGGCTGGGGGCCTCTGTGCCTTCTCCTCGGGCTTCCCCACGGCGTGGCCGCCGGATTCTGCCACTGCCCGGCGGGAGCGTGGCCTGCACCAGCCCAGCCTGCCGTCCCTTCTGCCTCATCCGGCTGAGCCGGCCCGGGATGCGAGGGCGGGTGCCCCAGCCCTGCTTCTGCAGAGAGCTGTGGCCGCCTTGGCCGCAGCACCCTTCCTAGAGCCATTGGTGCTCGGTCCGTACCCAGCACGTGCTGGGGGCTTTACTCCAGGACTCAGGACACAATGACTACTTAACTTGAAAGCAACGCTGTCT
Source organism: Panthera uncia (assembly GCF_023721935.1). Lineage (NCBI taxonomy): Eukaryota > Metazoa > Chordata > Mammalia > Carnivora > Felidae > Panthera > Panthera uncia. The sequence goes on along the minus strand of NC_064808.1, from coordinate 1,235,713 downwards.
TCCTTCGGCATGGGTTTCCAGTAACACGCAGAAAAACGGGTCGTTGGGTACGCCTGGCTTTGAGCACACAGCACACCAGCAGTGGGGTTTTGCTCGGCCCCCAGAGCTGGGGCTAGTCCCGAGGCAGAGCTGGGAGCGCTTGCACGGGACAGCGTGGACCCCTGCTCTCCAAGACCCCTGAGATGGTCCCACGACAACACCTGAGAAGTCCTTGCCGCCTTCCTCTATTGGACGTGTGCACGTTTACGCAAGTGTGCGTATATATATAAATACACGTAGGGTAGTATTCGTGATGGACGCATACATAGAGGTAGTGTGTTTATATGGCGCACAAAACACACATGTACATTTACATAATTTCTCTTTTTCGTGAACTGTGTAGCCGGTTGAAAATGTTTTTAAGGAGTTATTTATTGGGGCGCCTCGGTGGCTCAGTTGGTTAAGCGTCCGACTTCGGCTCAGGTCATGATCTCACGGTTCGTGAGTTTGAGCCCCGTGTCAGGCTCTGTGCTGGTAGCTCAGAGCCTGGAGCCTGCTTCGGATTCTGTCTTCCTCTCTCTCTGCCCCTCCCCCGCTCATGCTCTGTCTCTCTGTGTCTTTCAAAAATGAATAAACATAAAAAAAAAAAAAAAAAAAGAGTTGCGCGCTTTTGCGACTGAGTCAGCCAGGTGCCCCTGAATCTTTTTTTTTTTTTTTAATTTTTTTTTTTTAACGTTTATTTTTGAGACAGAGAGAGACAGAGCACGAACGGGGGAGGGGCAGAGAGAGAGGGAGACACAGCATTGGAAGCAGGCTCCAGGCTCTGAGCCATCAGCCCAGAGCCCGACGCGGGGCTCAAACTCACGGACGGTGAGATCGTGACCTGAGCTGAAGTCGGACGCTTAACAGACTGAGCCACCCAGGCGCCCCTGAATCTTTTTTGTTTACACGGGGTCCCAGAGCCCGTGTCCCCCCACGGGCAAACCGCTCCTTGTAATGGGAGCAGCGTCGTTCCTGCAGGTACAGCGGGGACCCACGGTGCCAAGGCGGAGGCGGTCCCTTCCCTGCCAGCTCCATCCCAGACGGAGAAGAACACTGTTGGCTTCCGAGGAAGTCCCTGCGCTTTGTTTGAAAAACACCCAAATCCACCGCTGACCTCACGCATGCCGGGTGTCCCGAGACCCTCCCTGCGCAGGGGACCCGTCCAGTGATGTCACCACCACCCGGAGGGCCTCACGCCTTTCTGGCTGCTTCTGTGGCACATGGCGGACAGTCCACACTAGAGGTCATCCCGCGGCTGCCCTGGGCTCTCGGCATGGCACCACGTTGCTGCTTTTCTGAACCTCTTTTGAGCCATTGGTCCATTTTTGGTGACCACACTCGTGGTAAACAATGGAACGTCCACACAGGCCGTCACACGCAGACGGCGGGAGGCACGTCCACGGACAACTGGTGGCCGACTGCTCAGCCACGCCAGTGGGCCCTCAGGAGCACAGTGGGGTCATGTCAGTGGTCCATGTGTGGACACAGATCATCCCTGTGCCTACTTCCCACAGGAGCTCTTGGGGGGCACTGAGGCATCGTCAGGTGGTCTTGAGGACCGTGGACAGGGCTGGGGTCACGGCATCTGGCTCCTGGCTGATGTAGAGAACAGGCCCCGAGTTTTCTAACCCCACCTCAGGGACCCCAGGGGCCCAGCCCGACTCACTGGGGGTGGGGAGTGGGGGCAGGGAAGCAGCAGGAGTGGGGTGGGGTCGTGCCCAGCACTGGGCCGTCTTCCTGACTATTTTCCATGCCGACTTCCCCCTCTTTGCTGGTCTTTCCCGGGAGTGGGGCCCCTCCATGGTAAGGGAAGCAAGACACGAGCCCCCTCCCCATTCTGAGCCTCGGTCTCCCCTCTAGGAAAGAAGAGTGAGGCTCCTGAGGCCTGTCTGGCTCGACGTTCCTTGGGTCTGTGGACCCCAGGGTGGTTTGGGATCTCCATCCCTTGGCTGCTGGTGCTGACCCCACCCGGTGGCCCTCCCGGACCCAGGCTCGGGAGACCTAACCGGCCCCTCTGGTGGGAGGGACCCCCCCCTGCCCCGAGCTCACAGCTTGGGGGTTTCTGCTTTGATGGTCACATGGGTTTTATTACCCGACCCCGGCCCTTCACTCTGGTCCTGAAAACTGCTGGTGGGTGTCAGAGCCAGGACTCCAGGGGCCAGAGTGAGTCCACCTGTCACCTGCCGGCCAGGGACTGAGCCAGGTGGGTCAGGTGTCCTTCTCCCGGGAAGCGCTCCCCGCAGGAGGGACTCTGACAGGCCGACCCACAGGTTGCCTGGCTCCAGTCCCCATAGGAGTCTAGCCGTGGGCTGAGACAAAGGCAAGCGTCTGTCTCCTCTGTTTTCCTGTGCAAACCTCCCTCAGCCATTGCCCTCCTGAGCCAGGAGATCCCTTTTTGGTCTCTCACACCCTGAAGGGGCAGGAGCAGTGACCTGTGTGACAGCACCTGGTTCCCGGCCTGACCTGAAAAATATTGTCATTTGTTCTGATGGTGCTTTGGGTCCAGAGCCATGTGCCTCAGCAAGGAGGGAGGGAAGGAAGGAAGGGAGGGAGAAAGGAAGGAGGGAAGGAAGGGGGG
>NC_064808.1:1226003-1232714 GCF_023721935.1 Panthera uncia | reverse complement strand
AGGAAGAGGGGGGAGGGAGGGAAAGAGGGAAGGAGGAGGGAGGAGGGAGGGAAGAGGGAAGGAAGAGGGAGGAGGGAGGGAAGAGGGAAGGAGGAGGGAGGAGGGAGGGAAGAGGGAAGGAAGAGGGGGGAGGGAGGGAAAGAGGGAAGGAGGAGGGAGGAGGGAGGGAAGAGGGAAGGAAGAGGGAGGAGGGAGGGAAGAGGGAAGGAGAAAGGCACCCCTTAAGTTGTTGGTTTTTTCTTGTTTGTTTTTCTCTTGGTGGCTCCTTGCGGGGACATTCGTTGTCAGTCGTCGCCTGCCGCTCTGGGGGCTCACGGAGCCCCTTAGGGAACCCCTCCGGCCCCCCACCCGCCGGCTCCTGCACCTCCCGCAAGCCCCGGCTCCCCAGGCTCCCCTCCGGTGCCCAGCAGCCCGCCCTGCGAGGGAGGCGACGTGAGCGGGCGCAGGTGGCCCAAAGGGGAAGAAGGTCGCCCAGACGAGGCACGTGGGTCTCCGGGAAGCGAATCTGTGTGAGACTCTGGGGACAGACGGGCGTCCCGGGGACCCCCCCCCCCCCCCGGGGCTGGGGCCTGGAGGCCCTGGGAGAAGGTGCGGAAGGTGGGGGGACGCCCGAGCCTCAGCCTCGCCGCGCACGGGAGGAAGGAGAGCCGGCGTCGGGGGCGGGGCGCGCGCGGCGGCCAAGCAGCAGCCGGGCCGGTCGAAGTCACTCGAGGTCAGAAATGCCCAAGCAGGAAATGAGGTGCAACTTGTAAGAGACATCCAAGGAAATGGCGAAACGTTCTCCTAACGCGTCCTGGAGAAGGGAGGGATGGGGAGGACGTGGCCCTTCCCTGGGGAGGGGATGGCCTCACAGGATGGAACGGCGCCGAGCCGGGCACCCGACCTGCGCGGCGGCGGCGAGCGCCTCCCCGCAGCCAGGAGCCCTCGCGATGCGCGGGCCGCCCGGCTGCCCGAGCCACCTCCGCCCGCGACTCCAGGGCGGGGGCGCTTCACGGCTGGGGGCGCGCACTTGCCGGCCACCCGCAGCGCGGGGCCGGCGCTGCCACAGACCCGGTAGCTGAACGCACGCCCCTTCCTGGAAGGAAGCACCGGCTGGTCTTGTGCGCCAAGAGCACTGTGGTGCCCAGACGCGTCCGGGAGCCCTCGCCCAGCCCCCTCCGTGGAGAGAGAGGGGCAGCGCCCGTCCAGCCCGGGGAGGGGGAGGCGGGGGGGGGGGCGGGCAGAGCCGCCACAGAGGGAGTCCAGAGCCAGGAGGTACCCCTACCTCTCCCCCCACCCCTCCCGACATGCCGGTGGCGGCCCATCGCCTGAGGCTGGCCGGGCCCTGTGGACTGTGACCCAGGTGAGCCTGCGCTGCTGCCCCCTCTGGGTGCACTCCAGGTGGGAACAGGGCCCCTGTAGCAACCCTTGGCCCCTTTCTGCCTACCCTGGCCGTGGCTTCCGCCTTCCAAGGGAAGAGATTTGCGGCCGCCACAGATATTTAATGGATCATCGGGGGAGATACGAGGCTGCGTCAGGTTAAGGGGAGGAATCGGTGCTCAAAGCCCCCCCCCCCCCCCCAGGCCTGGGCTCCGACAAGTGTGTGTTTTGGAAAAAGCTTGCCCCACCTCCCCTTTGCTCGGGGTTCCACGCAGGTGACCAGGGGCTACAAGCAGATCGTCTTCCTTGTCCGGGGGAGTTGATGGCGGGCGCACACAAGCAGCGGGAGGCAGGAGCTGTGAAGTCAGGTTCCCCAGCGTGGAGCCCTCAGCCCCATCTCTGAAAGCGGAGGTGGCCAGGAGGCGCGGGGGGCGGGGGCCTGGCCCCCAGGACACGGCTGCCGGGTGTGGCAGGCCCTGGGAGAGTGTCAGTCCCTGCGTTTAAGGGTTGGTAGGTCCCCGACCCGGCTGGGCCTCGTTTGGCGAAGTGGGGCTGAGAACGGCAGCCCGGCAGGAGTGGGGGGAGCAGCGAGGAGCCTGGCGCGCCCCAGAAGGTGCTTTCCTGGGCGCCGACGCTACGAACAGACTGCGGGGGTTCAAAAGGTCAAGGATTTGGTTCCAAGGCAGCCAGAGCAGCACCCTGAGCCGGGGCGGGCCAGCAGCCGTCTGGCGGGTGCGCGGATGCCCGGGAGCCCTGCAGGAGGGGACCGGGCGGGAGGGTGCTGGCCACCTGAGGGGCCGGCGGCCCTGGGACGCAGGTCTCTACGGAGGGGCCGGAGGGAGCGCAGCGGGGCCGGGCTGACGGCGGACGCGGAGCGGCAGGCGGAGCCTCCCCCTCCGGCCGCGGCCGCTCGGCTCGCGGGGTCCGCGGGGAGGGGCGGGAAGGCAGCTGGACGCGGCGACGATTTATGGGCCTTTCAGGCGAGCAGGTGCCTCCTCAGGCCGCCCATTGTCTCGCCGGCCTCACAATGGGGCCGCGGCAGCCGCAGAGCCGGCCCCCGCCGCGGCCCGAGCCCTGCACTGGCGCGATGGTACCCGGCGCCGCGGGCCGGCGGTCCGTGCGCCGTCGGTGCGTCCGTCCGCGCGTCCGCCGCGCGCCTGGCGTTGGGAGCCCGGCCCGTGCGCCCCGGCGGCGGCGTCTGTGCGGGCGCACGACCCGCCTGCCGGGCCCGCCGGGACCCCGCGCGCCGACGGTGCGCCCTTGGCCGTGGCGCCCGCTCCTCCTGCGCCGTCGGGCACCCGGCTCGCCTGGCTGGCACGGCCCGCGCCGCCGCGTCCCGGGCGCACACACAGGGGCCCATTCTTCCCGGCTCCGCGCAACCATATGGCAAATCCGCGTCGACACAGCAGCACCCGCTCATTCAGGCGCAGAATGTCCCGCAACAGGGAACAATCACAACTCTGTTCGCTTCTATTATGGATGCGAACGGGCGAGAAAAAAAAAATCATTTAACTCCAAGAGATAGCCAGCTAATTACCAACCATATGTGAGCCCGGATTCAAAGCGATGCCGAGGAGTTCATTCTGAATCGGGGCGACTTTATTAGGTACAGAAGACAGATGTCCGGACAGCACACGCATCACAGAAAATCGTGTCAGGGAGTTCTTGAAATGTCCGGGAGAGCTCTTTAAATATTAAAGACCCAGCCTTGCTGATGGGCTGGGCTGGGGTCCTCTGGGAGCCCTGGGCCCGGGAACGGGACTTAGCAGCAGCTACTGTGGCAGACGCTGGCCCCGCCGGCCCGGGGAGGGGTCTGTCCTCCTCTGCCCCCTCCGCTGCGTGTCTGAGGCCTGGTCTCAGGTGCTCCGGGGGGCCCCAGGGGAGTGCAGAGGGACTGAACTAGCCGCGACGGCCCATCCTTTTTGGATGGTACCTCCAAGGGCCAAGGGCTGGCTCTGTGGGGACGCGAGCTCCCCCCCCCCCCCCCCCCCCCCAGGGAACTAGAAGGAAGCTGAGCTTGGGGCGTCTGGTCACCCCAGCCCAGCCAGAGCCTGGAGGACACGGTAGGTCTTCCCCTGGAGATTACTGAGCAAGTGAATGAATGAATCAATGAGCCCGTGGCAGCCAAGACAGCCATGAAAATCCCTTGGGGAGGGGTGGGCGTGGGGACAATCCCGGAGGAAAAACCTCCTGATTTCTTCACCAAGAAAATAGCCTGTGGTCATGAGCCTTGTCCTTTGAGGAAGGAAAAGAGAAAGGGCATTTGAGAGAGAGAGGGAGAGAGAGGGAGAAATCTTTCTCTGTTTTCCATGCAATGCAATTATGTTCCAGCTTTTCCTCCTTGTTATTCTTTTAAGCCAAATGTCTGAATGAAAGGATTATTCCCCCGCCCCCCCAGGGCCGTGGGGGCCACTGCTGGCTAGATTAACCGCCCCCATGGCTTCCGCATTTCTTCTATGAAAGTAAGTGAGGTCAGCTGCCATTCAATGTTGCAGCATATATATTTGAAAATTTAAATATTTGAATCAAAGGAAAAAGGGGGATTTGCATTTCTACCCAATGCGACAAGCCCGTTCTGCGCACCCCGGACAATGGAAACGTTTCAATCGGAATGAATTGTCTCCTCGCAGGAGGATTCTGGATAAAGGCAGCTACTGCTTTTCCCTTTGTTTCTTCTGCTTTTGTTTTGTGTTGTGTTTTTCTTTCCTCTTACCCACTCCAGTCCAGGGGGCTGTTTTCTGAAACTTGGTGGCTGACTTTGGTTTCGAGGACATAAAGAAGCATGGAAAACTCCCAAGAAACGTGCACATCAGAGGCCTCGCTGGCACAAAAGCAAAATTTAATTGAACATGTGTGGGTGGAAAGAGAGATATGGGGGGCTCCCGGGACCGCTCCGATGCGCTAATCAGCTGACTCCAGCTGGACTGGACGCGGCGGTTAATGAGCCCCCGGCGAGCCGGTGGGAGGGCGCCGTCGTGCGTCCTCCAGCCGGGCCCTGATTCTCTGGGGCGCCAAACCTCCCAGCCGGCCGGCCAGACCCCAATTCCCACTGTCCCCAGTTAGCGGTAGGGGCCCACGGCCGTCGGCTCTGCACATGGCTTTTTTTTTTTTGTCTTGGCCTTGGAAGATGGCATTCTGGGGGGACTCCCCCCCGTTTCCTGATGCGTCCCTGGGTGTTGAGACGGTGCTTCTGAAGTGAAGCAGCCCGAGACGCGGCGTAAGGCCCTGAATCAGGAAAGGTGCGGAAGCGGGGTGGGGGTGGGGGTTTCTGCGGGAGGCCCGGGGTGTGGTCTCCTTGTCCCCCCCACCCTGGCCGCATGGGTCCGACTGGTGTCGTCCCCTCTGCCCGGCTGGGGTTCGGTGGACGCTGGATCGATTCGTGTCGCTGCTACGACGAAGTCCCACACGCCAGGTGGCTTACAGAGCAGACCCGAGGCCGGAGCCCGAGCGAGGTCCAGGCGTGGGCAGGGCCGGGGCCTCCCGAGACCTCTCGCCTGCGTGCGGACGGCCGTCCTCCCTCTGTGTCCTCACCGGTCGCCCCTCTGTGCGTGTCTGTGTCCTGATCCCCGCTTCTTACAAGGACCCCGGTCACACGGGATGAGGGCCCACCCCGGTGACCACATTTTAACCTAATTTGCTCTTTAAAGGCCCTCTCTCTAAATGAGGTCACATCCTGAGACATGGCTGGTAGGACCCCAACACAGAGCTCTGGGGGGACACCTCCCGTGTGTAACACTCGGCCTCCACGTTGGGCCTCCTGCCCCGAGACCGGGGGCGCCCAGCGGTGAGCTGCTCTGTCCGGCGGCCTGCTTCCGTCCGAGAGCTGGGGCGGGGGTTGGCCTGGTGACTGGGGCTCGGGACTAATGCGGGCTCCAAGTAATCCTGCATTTCAGAGAGGCCTCGAGTGGCATCTGGGGGCCGCCCCTCCTCTCAGGTCCCTCCCCCCTGCCCTGGATGGGATATTCTCCTTGCAGGTGCCGTCTCACCACCCCCATGCCCCCATGCCCCCACGCACGCTGAGAATTGGGGCCCAAGGCTCCTTTGGAACCCGGGCCTGGCCCCCTGCGCGGCCACCCTGCCAGGCCCGTACCCGGGCAGTCGGCCCTCCTCGCTTCCAGCTCTTGTGCACGGCTCTGCTCTCCTCTCCTTTTTCCGTTTCCACACTCCTGCTTTTTCTTCTCTTTCCCAACCCCACCTCTGCCATCCCTAAATCCAAATAAAAGCCCAGCGGGGCCAGAGCTCACAGCTCTGCAAGATGACCTGGTCCTGTGGCCCCGGTCAGCCTCCCTTCCCTCCCTGCCCCCGCCGCTTTGTTGCTCTGTGTTGCTGTGTGACCCGGGCGGGTGTTTTGGACCTCTCTGAGCCTTGGCCAGTCTGCTTCATGGCAAGCAAAATGCCGGCCTGTCTCACAGGCCGAGGGACGAGGAGCTAATGAAAATGGCTGAAAAAACACTCCAGGCATTTAAAAAATGTCACGTAATTGCAAAATAGTCCTGACAACAATATACTTTGGAATTTTGCTGGAACCAAGGGCAGGCCCGAGTGGGATGTGGCACATAGTGGGCCTGCCCTGGCGTCTGTCCAAGGGGCTTTACTTACTGAGGCGCCCCCAGGACTCAGGTGGTCCTGCCGCCAGACCCCCGTGCAGGGCTGGGGCTCCCCCACTGGTGGGGCCAGCCCGCAGCCTGGTGCTTTTTACTTTTTCAGTTTCCAAAATGAAAATAGCTTTGTGTTTTCCCTGATTGTAGAAATACACGTTCATTGTAAAACAACAACAACCACAACAAAAACCCCAATATGGAAACAATACAGACGTATATAAAAAAGTAAAATTTCCTTCAGACAGATTCTCCCACCTGAAGAGAACCGTGGAGGAGACAGTTTGGGGCTTGACCCAAGTTTGGGACCCCCATTCACTCTTTAGGTCCCACGTATGTATTTTAGTACATATTTTAAAGCTTTAGAGTGAATATAGGTGGGCACCCGTATTTTATTTTAGTTTCAAAATATGAACCATGATGAGAGGTTACAGAGACCCATAATATGACTGGGGGAAGCGGAAGGGCAGATGAACTTTCCGGAGAAGGGCTTCCTTGCGGCTGGTGACTGTACAAGACTGGCTTACGTCTCAGCAAGTGAGGAGAGGGCTGGATGCGTCCAGGTTCCGGGTTTGGGGGGACGCTGCTGTTGCACACTGCAACAGGAACTGGGAACGGGAGGACCCAGAGCGCAGACTGAGCGAGCAAAGGCCGTGGGTCCCAGTGGCTGGTGAGCCGGGCAGGCTACAGGTCCCAGGACACTGCCGGGGTGGGGGGCTCAGCCGGCCAGGCTCTTGCTGGATCCCAGGGTGGG